>NC_056733.1:311671853-311824320 GCF_019279795.1 Protopterus annectens | reverse complement strand
GCCCCATGGCATGACAATCTGCGAGTGTGAGCTGTCTGTGTTGGAACATCTGGTAGGAGTGAGGTCTCCATGTACGAGCTACTTCACACGTCTGCTCCCATAGTGGTGGTAGCAGCAGCAGTGCATTTGGTGCTGTGCTGTCCACACCCTGACACAGCAGGCCACGTGCACGTGGCCTGGGATGGTCCCAACAGGTACACGGTTCCAGTGGACAAGTGACATCAGACAGTACCCAATCAGCACCTCTGCCTGGTAGTGCCCATGCAACCCCTGGCAAGCACAGATCACATGTCCATGGCTGGACACCGTGAACTGTAAAACCTGGCCTGTACAGTCCACAACTGTCAATAATACCCCTGTGTAGGCCAGACACATGGCAGAACTGTGTGCATACATACATGCATACACTGGAAACATATGCACCGCAACACACACATGCATAACATCCACACATGCCCAATTAGATCAAAGACCCTAACCCACACACATGATGTCATCCAATGGTGCAGCCTAGGCCTCTGGCAAACATTATCACCCTGTGCATATGATGATGCCTGTGCCGCATCCCTGACATCCACACCATCAGTGCAGGGACATGCTCATATGGTCTGATGCACGGGGTGAACAGTCTAGGAAGATAAGTGTAGTTTACAATTGTTGAGTACTGTTGACAGGCAGCAGACATACCATGTACTACAGGTGTACAATGCATTTCGTACTGTTAACAGTATGTGTCTTGTGTAACAACAGCAACTGCATGTTGGTCATGATGTTCTGCTGTCCTCCTTCTCATCTAATTGCACATGCTGGTGGATGTTAGTGTTTGCAGTTAGTGTCCCATATGTCAATGTGGACTCCTCACAGGTATGTATGAATATACCAGCATGCACTGTGTAGCTGCCACATAACAGTGAGAATGTCCCACGTTCCAAACATGTGTACTGATCCAAGATCGTGATAGCTGTGTATTAAGCTACTGTGGCTACAGACGTGACATCCATAAAGGGTGACATCACAGATACAGTTACATGGAGTGGTGAGGTAAGAGAGCGGTCTAGGTGATTACAAGGGTAGAGACCAGTGGGAAGTGTGATGCCTCATTGGGAATCAGTAATACACGTTCCCATAACAGGATGCCAACACACAACTGCACCCACACACTCAGGTATTGACACACATGTATTCAGTGACACAGTAACACACCCACACACTCACGGATTCACTGACACAGTAACACATACTCACACACAGTTGCTACTGGTGATGTGAGGACCCCTGCCTATGTGCAAATCATCATTACAGTACTATGCACCTACATGATGTGCCACAGAGAATACACATGTACATGTAGTCAGTATGGCCTAAGATCGGGGACATCAACACAGATAGTAGAATGCATCACCTGGATGGGGGGAGGGGTCTTATCAGTTTAGTATGGTAACATGCATCCTCACTCCAGGGACCAGACAGCCATACATACAGACACACACATACACACACCGTGGCATTCAGTATTGAATACACCTATGTCATGCACATACTGATACCTCACATGTGTGAGATACATGCCTCTGCCTATGTCCCACTTTCTACATTACAGTCTGTACAGATGTGTACAGTAGTGTGCAGGAGAGTGAGTAACAATAAAGATGTATTCCCCACCATACGTGACATATATGGACACACACGCAACCACACATGCCAGTACTGTGAATCAAAGACTTGCCTAGCTCATGATATGTATGACAGACTTACAGCAGTATTGCACTCATTACAAACTGTACTGACGCTTCCTTTGGCAACAGTGCTGATATATGCACATGGGATGTCTTAACTGTTAACAGGTGTCAAGTGATTTACCTTCACTGTCACTCTGACCTCTGTCTAAGTTGTGTGTTATGTCCTTCAATTAATGAAACCATTGCTTACCAGTTACACAGGTTATTGTAGGACCGCTTGTGACACACCTGTGAGTTGTCCTCAGCAAACATCCATCTGCAAAGATGCCCCACCATTTAGTTATTTCCACACATCTGTCCATACCTGAGGTACATCCTTCCGTACAATCAGCATATCACCATATACAGTTGGCAATGTTGAGGCTGCATTGCAACTGCATGATGTACTAGGATACACGTCACCTGCATACATCAGCAACTGCAAATGCATGTTATCTGAATGCACAACACTACATGTACATGTGTGTAGGTCCTACAATCCTGTCATTTGGGCATTTTTGTAGGCATTGCAATTGGTGGACATGTGTAATGACATACATGACACATGGACTGTTGTATGATATGATAGGTGTAATGGGCAACCGGTACAGAGGGAATGTTACCTCTGTCAACATTGATATCACACCGTATGTACTGTTAGCATTTAGTAGCCCTGGACCTACATTCCATGTGCATGTGTGTAATGGCTGTAGCCACCTGTTTGCACAAAGGACAACAACAGCTATGCTATTTACATGTATTTTTTTTTGTGTGTGTGTGTGTGTGTGTGCATGTGTGTGTGTGTGTGTGTGTGTGTGTGTGTGTGTGTGTGTGTGTGTGTGTGTGTGTGTGTGTGTGGCATGTACATACCTAGGACAGGTACATGTATGTTATATCCATACATGAGGGTGTGTACTGTTGTACAGCAACAGTCATCTGCTAATGCTGGAAAGTACCGAGGGCCCCTGATATGTTTACAGCTGACCTGGTTACAGACAGTGGTATCATTGCATTGCATAACACATGATGCAACTGTGTCAGTACATGGGTACTCTCTACAGTTGATGTAGAGCTTGGTACAGTCGACTGGTCAAGGGTCACATGGTGGTGTACTCTTATATGTCCTACAACATGTATGGATGTGTGTTGGTGGTCTGAGGGCATGGTGGTGTCTGAGGTTTACATCCTAGAATGCAGCATGTTACACTGTGTCCTGCACATGACTCATCTGTGATGCCTTTCTTGGGGGTACCGGTCAGTACATGTGAGTGACCTTTATGTATGTGGGGACACCACCACCTGGAGCAGTCCATACCTGTGTTATGGCCCACATGTCTGGTTCTGAGGTATATGGTGGTAGCGCTATTATGCACTACAGAGCCATCAGCCAGGTGTACCTTGCTGCACAGATGTCAGTACTCCCCATTGTTGGATCTACAGTGACCAGCTGTGATTATGGAAGCTACACATCTACACTGGTTAGCATAAGAAAACAATGCAGTTGTCCTGTAGGTGTCAGGGTGTTATCCTGTGTTTAGGACATTTGCCTTGGAATGGCACTGTATGGGTGGATGCGACTTGGGTATTATCCCCACTCCCTTGAATCATGGATGCATATCATATGTGTCAAAGACCTGTCTACTGTCAGCCATGTCATCCCAGAATGACAAATATTGGACAACCTCGTACGTACAGCAGGACATTGGCTCATTGTGTTGTTCAAGCAGTTGCCACCTCTAGCAAGGCTCATTGTGTTGGTCAAGCAGTTTCCACTCCAAGCAAGACATCACTGCGAGTGGTGATATTGTGCTTGGTATAGGATGGTACATCTAAGGAGATGGACAGCAGCAGATGTTGTGTAAAAGACCGGTGTCATACATATGCAGAGCAGCGTTCCTGCTAACAATGACAACTACTAACACCAGAGCCCATTGCAATGTGTTCTTTACATCTACCTGTAATAGCATGGCCACTGTGGCCTTCCGTGTTTAGAATCAGAGTGCATCCCAGTCAGGCCTGTGATACTAAGTGTATGAGCATGCCCAGTATAACCTTGTGTAGATGGACACGTAGTGCATTCCGAACAGCCCTGTGCTAGTAAGTGTGTGAGCATGCCCAGTGACACCTTGTGTCGGTTATGTGCCTCTGTGTATGGGCATGGCCATTGTAACCCTGTGTAGTGGTAGTAGTCTTCCATTGCACAGATGGGCATACTCCAGGTCAGGATGGATTCCTACTTTAAAAACACAGGTTCACAGGTATGTGCATCTTAACTGCCAGCATACCTGTTGATGTCCTCATTCCTAGAAGGTCATAATGACAGCCTCGAAATGTGTAGTCTGTGTGGCGCGACTCGTAAGTATGTAGTATTGTAATAGTGATCTGTAAGTAGGCAGGTGTTCCGTCCCCACCACTGGTGTGTGTGTGTGTGTGTGTGTGTGTGTGTGTGTGTGTGTGTGTGTGTGTGTGTGTGTGTGTGTCCATTTGCCAAAGGACTGTAAATTGCTTTTAGACTGTTCACACTCCATACAATTTGTATAACCACCTTTGGCAGGGCTGATGATGACACCCACCTATAAATAGACCTCTGGGAGTGCTGTGTCCCAGTAATCATGGTAGTGCGTTCTGTAACTGCGTAATGCTGTAGTGTAATAAAGTAGTTAGGTTGGTGTTCTAATCCCACACCTGCTGTGTGTGTGTGTGTGTGTGTGTGTGTGTGTGTGTGTGTGTGTGTGTGTGTGTGTGTGTGTGTGTGTGTGTGTGTGTGTGTGTGTGTGTGTGTGTGTGTGTGTGTGTTTGTACCCGTCTGCCTGAGGACTGAGTAATGCTTTTAGACTGCTCACACTCCATACAATTCTTATACCCACCTTTGGCAAGGCTGATGATGTCACCCATCTACAAATACACCTCTGGGAGTGCTGTGTCTCAGTAATCTCGGTAGCGCGTTCTGTAACTGCATAATGCTGTAGTGTAATAATGTAGTTAGGTCAGTGTTCTAATCCCAGACATGCCAAGTGTGTGTGTGTGTGAGTGTGTGTGTGTGTGTGTGTGTGTGTGTGTGTGTGTGTGTGTGCACGTGTGTGTGTGTGTGTGCCTGCATGAGACAAGTACAGTGCTTTGTACGCCATAGAGTGTGCCCTAAATGCATATTGCTGCAGTGTGATACAGTAGGGGTTTGTATACAGGACATGGCAAGTGTGTGTTTGTCTGTCAGAGCCTGTGTAGAGGTGGCCGTGATTGTCTTACCATTGGATATGTTTGGGAGCGGATTTTGTAGTTTTCCTATATGGTATCCATCTTATGACACATTGGCCACCTCACAAGGAGTACAGCTGTCAGTCAGCCACGGGACTGTGTTGGCAAGCCATACCCATATATCTGGCAAAAGGCCTGGTGAACAAAGTATGCAGCCCTACTAGTACCCGGTATATGTCCCGCACCCATGTGCCATGCACAAACAAACTTGCCGAGGATATCCCGCTATGTTGCTAGTACCATGCACATTGATGACAGACAGTAGGCATTGTGTGAATGCAGTGGCCTGCAGAGGACATGGCATCATGTACAGCGGTACAATAGGCACATATATGCGGGCAGTGTGCCTTCACTGTGTTCCACACTGAATGCCTGCAACATATGTGGTGCCATCAAATGTGATCCACAGGGGCCAGATAATGCTGTATACATGTGCCCTATATGGACCCATGCCACTGACACCATGGAATACCTGTATCATACTATCCATGCAGGTTCAGGTGCAGGGTCGACCTGCTCACTATAAGCAGATTTCGCCACACCAGGCTAGTACTGGCATATCGGGGGATAACAGGCTGTGTACACAACATGTGTCTGCCAAACCAGGTACACCTGTACATGTCACTGTACAGTATAGTGAGACATGCACATCCCAGGCAATGTCCATGTGAAAGACTATCAAACACAGATATGGCATGCATTGCAAAGCTATGGCCATACACATTGGTAACCAGGATGTCAGGCCAGATAACGCAGTACCCATCTGTGTGGAACATTGCAGACACTACACCCCTGCACTGCACACCATTGTCGGGTGACGCAATGCCATGGATTACCCCTCACCCAGCCTTGTACACCCATCTTGCACAGCCAACCACTACACACCCATGAAGCAAGGCATACCTGTATGCCAGTACTGGCACCCTGGGTCTGCATGTGGGTTGTGATGCTCCCAACCACAGTAACTCCCAGTATAACCCTTGTTGGCATACCAACAGATGTTTAGCACTTTCACATGCCCTAGCCCATAGAACCTCCAGATATCCCCTGTGGTGCATGTGGTCCTGTGCATTACTGCAGTGTGGCAAACTAAGTAGTTATGTTGTGTATTTGTGACCCTGGCAAAGGTGTCAATGCGTGTCCATTAGAGAGTGGTTATGGTGACAATGGTATCCGTTCATGTGGACAGCCATGTGTGCCACACCTAATGTATCTCTACTTTATCTCTGTTGCAGATGTCACTCACCTGCACACATATATGTTCTTACAGCACAGCAACATGTCACCTTTGTGGCACATGTAGTAACATCATGCACATGTAATAGTAATGAGAAGTCAGTCAGGGGTTTGACCCCTGTACTGTTCGGCATATGGCAGATAATGCTTATGGTTAAGTCTCCAAGCCCTTCCCTGGTGTACTTTGCCTGTTCCACCCACACACTCTCTGGTGGATGTGAAGGAGTACACCTGCACAGCATCAGCATGTATATTGTAAGTGATGGACATGGTCAGGTGATGGCCTCTGCACCTATTACAGTCCTCTTCTAGCTGATTGCATGTAGTACAGCTTTGATGGTGTTCCCATAGCCATCCGCATGATAAACACAGTACACTATCTAGGGAACCATGTTGTTATTTGGCCATGACAGTTGCTGTGAGTGGTACCTGGATGTGGTGTTTTGACACGGCATCACAGATGATATCTGGATGTACCTCAATCATTTTCCGTAGTGGGAAATAGCCTAAAGACAGGAGGGTGATGTGCCACACATGACTACAGCATGTAAGTTTAGCTATGCTGCATTGAGACTACTGTCTGTTTAACATGTGTGTGGTAATGGCTATTCTGCATGTTATAATACAGACATGGCACTACTCTGTTCATGAGGGACCCCCATCTGTAGGGCCATCTGTGGACTGGTCAGTGTGTGCAACCATTTGTTTCCTGTGTTACACACTGAACACACATCTGTGCATTGCAGAAGCATGGTGTGAGGATTGCAGACAGTACATGATGATAGAGATGTGTTACTGTCATTGCATCTCTGACTGGACATGTGTCACATGAGACAGTGGTATGACAGACACTGTCTGGGGTTCCCAGTGACAAGCCAATAATGGGCAACTGTTCATAGCTACAGTCACACGTCAACTACACATTGTACAGATGGCATGCAGTATATATGCATGTGTTGTGCTCCCTCTGCAAATGTATACCATCTATTGTGTTGGGTTGCTGGTGATATCTATGCATACTGTCGTAAGTAATTCTGTATGCTGTTGTCTATCACTAAGCCATATGTGGGTTTAAAATGCAACACCATAGGTTGAATGGGTTGGGAGGTCCCGGCAGAACCTCCTGTCCCACTTCAGCTGACCATGGCACCGGGCACTAGCACATCTGAGGCCCAGCCATAGACATCAACCTCTGTTGGCTCTGCACCACCTTCTGGTGGTACCACCACTGAGGATGGAGCATGTCCCTTCTGGGAGTGGGACCAGACAGGTACATGTCTGCTGTTATGCGGTCTCAGACGTGTTGTGTTGGTGGCTCCCTAAGGTGTTCCGAAGCCAGATAAGCCAGCTCAAGGGCGGAGTGTCACATTTACAGGGTGATACTGCCCCTCCTGGACAGCCCCCAGCACTGCCTCCTTTGCAGCTGTGTAGGTGCAGTGGCAGTTGCCCATGGCTGGGGACCTCCCTCCCACTGTTCCCATGGGCTTGTGAATGCCAAACACCCATCCCCATCCAAGGTGTGTCCTACCCACTTGTGTCATATACCAACCCTGTATGCTGTCTTTTCTGTGATCTTACCTATCCTCCACGGCAATACCTACACTACTTTCCCCAACATCTGACCCTTGTTTGTCTTTTCAGCTTTTCCCTGTTAGGGGTCGCCACAGCGGAACTCCGGTCTGCTAATAATTGGCAGTTGATTTTTATGGTGCCGAGTTGCTAGCCCAATGCCCAAATTTCAGTGAAGGCACACCCATTCATGCATGTCTTTCAAAGGCCACTCAACCACGGGGAGGACATGCAGACTCCACAAAGAAGGCACTCCAGCTGAGAATCAAACAGGAGAACCTCTTGCTGTGAGGCAACAACGCTACCGCTGTACCACCGCGGCTTTCCGTCCTAACATCTGACCCTCACCTATGGAAACATAAGGCCAACATCTGCCCTATACATAGCTGTCCATTACACACAAGTACCCACTGGACACATGAAACCCTTGTAATATGCATCACACATGTCTGTCTGAGGGAGTCTTGAGATTACATAGATCAACACCACTACATAATACAGGCTTTGCTGGTGTTTCCCGTTACATTCGTTTGTAATGCTTTGTTGCCACATGGTATGTTCCTGATACATCTCTATATATGTATGTACCTATATGCTGGACATATACACTCACATATACATCTACATGATGGGATACATTCCTATACTGTTGAATGACTCCGCTGTATGATATGTTTGTGGTACTGTCCGTTGTCTGTATATCTGCCATGGCGTATTGGTAATACACATTAGCTGTGTGCGCAGGGTCCTGGTTCCGACCCTTGCAAAGGACGTTTATTTGGTTGCAGGCAGAACAAGCCCATTGGATATGGAGGGAGTAAGGCACATTAAAGCAGTTGGGAGCGGGTGTGCGTGGGTTTGCATGGTTTTAAGCACTGCTGACCTCTGGTTACAGCCTCTTATACTCAGTTAACCTCTACTTTGCTTTACCAGTGCAATACCCGCATACTGGTAGCCAAACATGCTTACACCTGCTCACTCCCGCACTTGCAAATGCACAGACATTGGTGCTTGCATCTGTCACTCACACCCCTGGGTGGGAGTGAGGACCACATTATTACCTTGTGATGCCTATTACATCAGACTACATGACTACAGTATCGGGATTGGCTGCCCAATAGGCGACTGCATTGCATTCGACTGTGCGGAATCAGTGGCCTGTCCAGTGAATCAATCATATTTGTGTGTTCCTCATACAATCTGCTCCCACCTTGTGATGCCTATTACATCAGACTACATGACTACAGTATTGGGAATGGCTGCCTATTAGGTGACGGCATGGTGTTCGACTGTACGGAATTGGCGGCCTGTCCGGTGAATCAGTCATATTATTTGTGTGTTCCTCATACAATCTGCTCCCACCTTATGATGCCTATCACATCGGACTACATGACTACAGTATCGGGAATGGCTGCTCATTAGGTGACGGCATGGCATTCGACTGTACGGAATCAGCAGCCTGTACAGTGAATTAATCATATTATTTGTGTGTTCCTCATACAATCTGCTCCCATCTGGCTGATACATGGGAACCAAGACTCTTCAATACAGACAAGTAGTTTGGTTGTGGGAGCCACATCCGTCGGCCGAGTCATGCTACCGCATACCTATTATAGGTTTGCCACGTTTTCAATTGGCCAAGTTGGGACTTTAGGGTTACCACCTTTCCCACTCTGCAAGGGCAGTCCCTCTTTAGGCAGTTGTGTCCTGCGAAATAATCAAGACATAGCAAATGTCCTGATTACAGGACATTATTATATTCTACGTTTCATTAATAGTTGCATAAAACAGTTATTTTACATATGAAAGTTCTATATGTTATGTGAAGTAGCATAAGCAATTCAAATGTTACTAGATTAAGCTTTTATTTGTGCAAATAAGTATAATTCTGTACTCTGCATGGCTGTAGGTATGTTTTTTCCTGGAAAGTCTGACATTTCCACAGAACATGTCCCACTTTGGCCATTTGGAAAGGTAGCAACCCTATGACCTGTATGTAGAGACATCAGACTTTGCACGGTAACACATACCCACAGCCAGCAGAAAGGCAAGTACTTCACTGTTTTGCCTAAATAAAAGGTTATTCTTGTAGCATTATAGTTGCTCATACTGTTTCTTATGACATTTATATGTTTCAGGTATAAAATAATTGTTTTATGCAACTACTGCAGACAAAATAGGAAATTTTTGCCCTAAATCACAGGACATTTGCCATAATTACATTTATTTTGCAGGACACAACTGCCCAAAGGGGAGTGTCCCTCGCAAAGGTGGACAGGTGGTAACCCCAACCCTATTATTCTATCATCTTTCTAAGGTAGTCGGTGGAACTTGCGCTTTCTCTCACTAGCAGACCTCTCATATGAATGGGGAAGAATGAACACTGAATCAGGGACACTGCATAACAACCTCAGGGACACATTTAGAAGGTTGGTGCTATTAACCTGACACATTGGCGGACCCAGAGCACATATGTATTCATACACATTGTCTGAGGTACATGCTGTTTAGGACTCTTACATGTTGTCATTATTCATTACATGTATTCCACCACCTTTCTTCCTAATATCACTAGTTCTAGGAGGGTTTAGTTGGGACTGTGTTAGATTCTGATTCGTAATCACAGACGTCCCTGGTAATCGGGGACAGTTCAATGATATGGTCCCTATGTTTTCCCCAATGGTTTACGGACTGTCCAGTAGATGTGCTCCTAAGGTTTGGGACGTATGGGCATCTGCTATACTCACATCGGAATATTGTGAAAAAGTCTGAAGAAGCGTTATATAGACGTGAAAGCACTTACTATACACTGCAGTTATTAAAGGATTTACTTTTATACTTCTGCTGTGGCGAGCCTCATCTGTTTTTTTAGACATTTGGATTTGTTCTGAAGAGGCTTTTTATCCAGGACTGTTTGTTGTTTTTTGTATATCACATCAGAATATTACTTACATCCACGGGGCAGTCCTAATACATGTCTGCCAGCCAACACCTGCACGCCTAGGCCCATAATCGCAATCGCATACCCATAGTTCCCCTACCTGTCACTACTCTACATCACTCGTTCTTACTGTGGGCACAGGTGGACGCAGGTGTGATATGAACACACCCCTACACACTGCCCACTCTCCCCGTGTCTATATATATATATATATATATATATATATATATATATATATATATATATATATACATACATCTGTGTGTCAATACATTCCCCACTCATATGCACTTACACATGCGTAATGGTCTTTATATATGCTTCACCAGCATACTAGTGCCTTATTCATTATAACACTGACACTTCACTCCAGTTATCTTGTAATCGGTATGTAGCAGGTTATACAGCGGACAGATGTCACGATATGTTCATGTACAGATTACCGATGGTAATTGGAATGTGATACAGTGTGATTTGACTCGTCTCTCTTCTGCACAGCCTATTATTCCATCTACTGTCGATGTCTGTATGTGCACATTCCTATTATTTATGTCAACAAATGGAATGCATGTGTTACAGAAATTGTACTTCAACATATTGTTGTCTGCATGTGTGTATGCATATATACCTATTACGAACTAGCTGACCTCCATGGGGCGGTCCATTGGAACTGGCCCATCCAACCCTGGCACGCCTGGATCCATAATTGCATACCCATAGTTCAATCACCCCACCCGTGTTGAATTTACATGCGTAACATCCATTATCCACTTGTTATCACAGGATGACACACCTTTACACATTGCCCTCTCCAGAGTGTTTGGGGCTCTACACTCATTTTGTCCCGCCTCGTGTATTCACAGGGTCTCCCGCCATGTATATTTGCATATACGTGCATTTCCTGGGGTTATGGAATCCGGTCATTTGTGTTTCCAATTTTTGGAGGTCCCAGCATGGGACTACATCCCATCTGAGTGTAAAATAGACTTAGCAATTCAACGATGTTACTCCAACTGGTAATACCCTGCCTGTGGTGTGAGTAGCGGTGCTCTGCTCACTCCTGGGCAGCTTTTTATGACATATGCTGAAAGCACTATATAATTCCAAAATAGCTCTTGATTCCCTTCACATCCCTTGTGTATGCTTTATTGTTACAACATCCATTCTTCATATATATATATATATATATATATATATATATATATATATATATATATATTTCATGTATGTAGATATATATCTATACACACATATATGTGTGTGTGTGTGTGTGTGTGTGTGTGTGTGTGTGTGTGTGTGTGTGTGTGCGTGTGTGTGTGTGTGTGTGTGTGTGTGTGTGTGTGTTTATATATATATTACATCTGTACATACAAACATACATTTCCTATGCTGGGAGCTGCTTACATCTGCGCAGGTGCACTCGCCTGTCCATACTATGCATTACATATGTTTACTGTCGCTTATTTGTGCTTACTTGTGCCTTATTCATTATGACAGTACCACTTTGATTGAAAGGATCTGGTTAATAGTCCCATGCGATACATACATTCACCTTTACATGTTTAAATGTCAGCTTTACAGCAGAGCAACATTCATTCATCCCGCAAGAAAAATGATATGTGCTATAGTTGAACTTGAACCGTGAATGTCTTTACGTTAGCCAGATGCTCTAACCACTACACTATTGTTGTTCTGCTTCATTTATATGTATACCCATGGTTCATAGTTACCCAAACACATGCCTCATCACTTCACTTACACAGCAGGTATCCATTTTCCTGTTGGGAAAACCGCACTACTACACATGTGCCATTCCCTATTCCCTACTGCTCTGCACCCATGCCGCATGTTGACTCACTCCTAGGATATTCAGAGCTCCAAAGCCTATAGTCCTGGCACATACGTGTGTTTGATTGTCAGGGTGTTCATGTGGTCATCTGGGTTTAAGCATATCCTACTGGGGACCGGGACTGCCTTGTACCTAGTTGAAAGTCAGACTTAGCACAGGGACATCGTTAGTTCCATTTTTAGCATCCTACCTGTGGTTGGGGATGCAGAGATGTGCTCACCTCTGGCCATTCTGATATATAACAGCACTAAATATTACGGGGGTTTCCGCTGCTGTTTCCCTTCACATTTGTTATGACTGCTATATTGTGACCATGTTCATTCTTCATATCTACATGTATATATATATATATATATATATATATATATATATATATATATATATATATCGGTCTGTACATACACATGCAAATACACCTACATGCTTATTTACATTTCCCATACCATTGGATCACCGCCACTTACCATCGTGCATACACGCTTGCATACCCACTTACGTCTAGGGTTGCCACCTTTTCAAATGGCCAAAGTGGGCATTTTCGGGACACATATCAGATTTTACAGGCCGACACATACCCATGGTCAGTACAAAGGTTAGAACTTTACTTATTTGCCTAAATGAAAGCTTATTCTTGTAGCAGTTTAGTTGCTTATTCTGTTTCTTGTAACATTTAAGTATTTTACATACAGAAATAACTGTTTTATGCAACTGTTACATGAAATATGGCACATAAGTATTTCCTACAATCACAGGACATTTGCCATTATATTATTTTTGGTCAGGACACAACTGCCCAAAAAGGGACTGTCCCTCGCAAAGTGGGACAGGTGGTAACCCTACGTACTTCTGCTTTAAAGTGCATTAATCACCCTATATTCAACTGCCACTATTCAAATGTGTAAGGTATATATTCCCGATAATGCACGTGGGAGACGGGATTCACGGTCAGGTGTTTAATCCCGGGTCATAGGTTCTGCAGGACTGGCTGGAGGCTGAGCAGTCTTGTGGACAACTACTGCTCATAAAACTTGTGTCCAGATGTCTACAGGACTGGACATCGTGTCGTGACACCAAGTCTAATGTTTAGAACAGATACTTATCCCATGAGGATATCCAAAAATTGTGGGGACCGATGACCTCGATTCCTTTGCCTTTACAAAAATAAGGTAGGGTTATACATGCAAGGAATACATAGTTTGCAATCCTGAGACTGCCTAGGGTGAGACTGCCTACTAGATATGAATAGGGGTCACTATGTGCAGATATGGCTGTGCCTATCTAGCAGCTCGAGTATGGGTGGTTTTGGTGGACATTCAGGAAAGGGGTGGTGGTGTGCTGTGGAGGGGATGATGGGTATTCAATTATGTATCCAGGTGTGTGTTGGGGTTGGATGGCTCAGTTCAGGCCAGACCATTATGTGGGTATGTGTCGGTAACGTTTCTGTACATGTGTATTGCACTTTTTAATGTTCATAAGTTTGTGGGATTGTGTTCTACAGTATGGCCTGTCTGGTTGTATTGCGGATGTGAATATTTGTTCTTTGGTTATCTTTCTGATTCACCCACTAGTCCCTCGTACACCTCCAGTTCACCTGTTGTGCATCAAACCCAGTCTCCCCTTGGTGAATTATTACATTAACTGTCACCCCCCCCACCCCCATATTCCACAGACACCACCCATCCCTTCTCTGGTTGATGGCCCATGGCACAGTCAACAGAACACATTGTGTGCACTACATATCTCTGGTACCAATATGGTTGTGAGGACTACCCTAGCATTTCTGATCATCCACATGCTGTACTTCATGCACATAGGTACACACAAATACTTATCTTTCATGACACGGTAGGTAGACCCGGGTAATACCTGTTCATCTTTGGGCTGTCCTGACAAGGACGACTTGGACCATGAATGGGCAGATATTGGATTAATGCTCTGACCATTGGTAGGGTTGCCACCTTTTCATATGACCAGGATGGGACATTTTCAGGACACACATCGGAGTTTACAGGCCAACACATACCCACGGTAAGTACAAAGGATAGTACTTTAGTTTAATGCCTAAATATAAGCTTTTATTGTTGTAGTGGTTTAGTTGTTTATTCTGTTTCATTTACTTGCTTATTCTGTTTCTTGTAACATTTAGGTATTTTATATACGGAAATAAGTATTGTATGGGACTATTACATAAAATATGGGACATAATTATGTCCTACAATCGCAGGACATTTGACATTTATAATGGTTTTGGTATAGACAGAACTGTCTAAAGGGGGACTGTCCCTCACAATGTGGGACAGGTGGTAACCTTAACCATTGGGCTAGGCTTAGTAATTGGCGGCGTACTAACACAATGCGTTTCACTTCCACTTGGTATAACTACCGACACTACAATGGAATACGGACACGGGGTTTTAAATATCATTTGTTCTAGGGACGGGGACTCAATATTCAGCTACGTGCCTTTGTGTTGACTTTTTATTTTGGTGTTTGCAAAACTGTCTTGTATGCTTTGCATACATTTCAGTATCCACGGATACTGACAGGAGTGATTACTATTAGAGGCAGGCTGTACTAGTCAGTATTTTAGGTTGCACATATGCAGCTGACATGTTCATGCCTCCGTGCAGTGCTTGGACATGCCCCCTGCACTTGTGCACATTTCCTATGCATGTGGCCGTTACGGCAGCGTGCCTTCATTAATATGCATGTGGTGCTGCTGCGCCATCTCTATGACACACGGTCGGCGCAAGACTAATGCCATCCTTGCACCGAGTTTCATGAATCCCTGGGTATATCTAACAAAATACCTGACCTGCATGCATTCCTAACCCACTACACTCCTGACATACTGACCATAAAAGAAACATGGCTAAAACCCACTACCCATAATGAAAAAATCCTCACTCCAAGTTATAATATCTTAAGACTGGATAGAGTGGGTAGAAAAGGAGGTGGAGTTGCAATTCTCTTTAAAAACACGCTAAACCTTAAACCTCTTCATATCCCTGTACCTAAATTTAATAATGCTGAAACCCTTGCGTCTGTCCTGTATATTAACAAAACAAAAAAATTAACAATCTATGCTGGTACATCCCTCCAGGAAATAACTCTCCTATAATTGAGGAAATCCTACAAGGGACTACAGTTAATCTCCCGCATGAAACAATCCTACTAGGCGATCTGAATACTGACATGTTGGCCTGCAGTTCTAATAGCCCAACTAACCACATAAATCTCTATGGATTATCTCAACTTATTCAGGAATTCACTAGGATAGACAAAGAATCCCAAAAAGAATCCATCCTTGATTGGACACTGGTCAATAGCCCTAAGCAAAACAACCAGACAGGCTGTCTACCAAATAGTATTAGTGACCACCTCCCTACATTCCTCCTATGCAAATGTACAAACATACCTAAGCCCATAACTTATAGACAAATCCGTAATGACCGTAACCTAAACCCCAAGATCTAAACACTATTCTAAAACAATGCAACTGGGAGCCACTACTTTCCATTGGTTTAGACCAGCCAGTTGACTACTTTAATAGCACCTTCATCAATGTCCTTAATAGTCACCCCATCAGGAAAATTAGAGTTAAGACTAATTATGCACCATGGCTAAGTAGGGACACAAAAGCCACAATGAAGTCCAGAGATAAGGCCTGGAAAATCTGGAAGAGGGATAATACCATCAAAGCCTAACAACACTACCAATAGCTTAGGAATCATGCCAAAATACAAACTAAACTTGATAAACAGAACTACTTTCTTACTGTATAGACAAAACACTCAAAAAATCCTCAAATGTTTTAGCAAACTATCAACTGCCTAATTAAACCAGGCAAAGCTACTACTCCAGCTCCCAACTCCACCATTGACAACATGGACATAGCCTCTCAATTTAATCATCACTTTGCAGAATCCATAATGGCATTATCCAGCCAATTGTCCAAAAACAACCCTTCATATATCCCAGCCGTGTCTAGATAACATTCCCACCTTACTCTTTCACCTGTTCCCACCTCCAATATTAAAAAAAAAAATACTTTTAAAATTAAAACCTAACACCCTTGCAGCTGATAATCTACCTGCCAACTTCCTAAAACTAGCTGCAGAATCATTGTCCTACCCCATTTCTAGCCTCATAAACCGCTCCATAAAAGAATCTTACATCCCTCAGTTGTGGAAAGTATCTTACATTATCCCTCTTCATAAAGGCAGTAATTCCTATGATTTCTCTCATTACCATCCTATAGCTATTTTGTCTCCCCTCTCCAAGCTGCTAGAGAAGTGTATTCACTCTCAAGTCATGTATTTCCTGAACACACACAAACTCCTCTCCACCACACAACATGGGTTCCGGCCACACCACAGTACAACTGCCGCTCATTTCTCATTTAACAATCTAGTAAACCAACACAGAAACAACTATAACTATACATCTACTATATTTTTGGATCTATCCAAAGTATTTGATATGGTCTCACACTCCCTACTCTTAGATTTATTAGTGTCCCTATCCTTTTCCCCTTCTACTATTGCCTGGTTCAGGAACTATCTAGCTGCTAGGCAATAATCTCTCCAATGGCAAGGGGCACTATCTCCTCTACTTTCAACTTTCATAGGTGTACCACAAGGCTCAGTACTGGGCCCACTTCTCTTTTCCATCTACACTAACAACCTACATACCTCCATCTAGCATGCCACACTCATACAGTATGCAGATAGTTTGACTTTAATCTGCTCAGCCCCCTCTCTTTTTATTCTCCAACAACAGTCCCAGGAATCCTTAAACTCTATGGAAAGTTGGATCACAAACATCCAACTCATCCTTAACCCTAATAAAATTAAATTGCTTTTATTTACCCCCAAAAAATCAAAATCTACTCCTCTTTCCGTTTGTATTACTTCCAAAAATGGTACTATCATTCCTCCTTCTGCCCATACCAAACTCCTTGGTGTTGAGATTGACAAAAACATTCTCTTTGATGTCCATACCTCTCAAATCATCAAAAAGGTTCAGAGAAAAATAGGCTCATTATACAAACACAAACACTTCCTTTCAGATCAAGCACAGATCACCCTAGCCCAAACTCACCTTTTGTCCACATTAATGTATGCAGCACCAATTCTTACCTATATTATAAAACTTGACCTTGACAAACTTGAGTCATGCTATAATAATATTGCCAAATTTGCTAACAAAGCCACCTTCAGATCTCATCATTGTCTAGATCTAAGGGATTTAAAATGGTTAGAATTTCCTCAACTACTAAATTACCACCAACTGGTTACTGCACACACACACCGTTCTAGTGGCAAATCACTTCTATGCATCTCTAGAGCTAACAACACTGCTGGAAAAGCACTATTCTCCCACACTGTTGCTAAAAATTGGAACAAACTCCCCCTTCACTGACCTCTATCCCCACCACCTCACACTTCAAAAACTCTTTAAAATCACATCTCATAAGCACATGGCTTTGCCCATGCATAACCTAAAAACACTGCTTAAGCTCTGTGGAAAGTTGAAAGACTTATTATTTAACTAATGTAAATGCAGTTGTTTATCTCTTTAATATAGGTACTTCATTTTAATATGATGTATGTCATGACTCTCAATGTTAAATGCATTTATTCTGTTCAACTGCTGAGTTTATCCTGTCTGTTTTATATTTCTGTCATTTTAGCTGGATTTTTGCTGTTATGTGTTAGTATCAGTTTTGTACTGCTATGTATTAAATTCTAGTATTTCTGTTAATATATGTGGAGCTTTTCTTCCCGGGCCTCTGCTGTAAATGGACCTGGTCCAGTCGGACTGTCCTGGTTAACAACTGTAAAATAAATAAATAAATAAATAAACTGTAACTTGCATGCATCTGATCCACGTTAGTGATTTCAGACTCCCTGTGAAATGGGCTCCTTTTTCTTCATGGAGACCAGATTGTACTTCCTTTTCAATGAAGTTTACAGATGTTTTGATAAGTGGCACTATTATTTTTGTTGCAGTTTTTCATTACACTCAATATGGTTGGATTTTTATTTAAATGATTCACTCAGTGTGATTTTGATGCACTCATAGTAATATACTTTGCAAATTACTTATACTTTATTAATCATGCTAACCACCTGTTTTCTAAAATACCTGTGTGACATAGTTGGTATACGTTTTGTAATGCTTCTGTTGGTTTTAATGTATTCCATATTTTATCTACATTGGTTTATGCATGCACCTTTTTTTTACCTTGTGGTTTGCATCATGAATTGAAAGAGTTCTCAAACCAACCCACTTATCCAGTGAAAAAATAAAAAAAAATCAAACACTAAATACATGAGGAGGCCTCAAAATATTCCAGAATGAGTATCTTGTTTCAGTGTTCTCCAAAGAAACACACTAGAAAGTATCAATCTGAGAAGGCAAGAAAAGGGACAGGTTGATTACAGACAGCTGACAAAACAACAACAGGTATGGTTAAAACAGCATTGAGTGAGGTGACTGACAAAGAACAAGAAACAGTCACCAAATAAAATCCAAAATGATAATCCTAATAAAAAAAAAAAGGGGGTCCATGGGGTTTTGTTGTAACCTTTGATTCATCCTTGTAACAGGTCCCTTAGGGAGTGGTGGTCCTCAATCTATAATAGTAAGCATCTTTTTCCCATTTACAAGTATATAGAAAGGAGCAGCTGGAAAGAAAATAGCTTTCTGACTTTAACTTCAGTAGTGAGCAAAATAATGGGAGTGACTCTTAAATAAAAACTTACTGGCTGCCTTTGGCAGAAAGGGTTGTCTAGAGAGTTACAGTATGGATTATAAAATGTAAATACTGCAAGACCAGACATACCTGATTCTTTGACTGGATCATTAGGAAGACCGAAGTAAACATGTGCTTGTGATACATCTTGATTTCTGCAAAGCTTTTAATTTGGGCTTACACCACAACATGCTTGGAAAGGTAAAATGGTAGGATAGTGTAGAAATTTGTGGTTTGGTAAATAAATGGTTGGATAGCAAGAAAAAGAAGTTGATAGAGGAGAGATAGTGTAGGGTAGATAACTGACACGTGTCATATAACTTTTGGAGCCTTGTGCTGTTCAATTGAATGTGTTTATATCTGAGTGTATGCAACATATCAACAACTTAGTTAGTTTCTTTATAGATGGTACCAAGGTTAGGAGGTGGTAGCAAACAGTGTAGCAAACATGAAAGGAGCACAGTTAGATTAGAGGTATAGTCTAAGTGGCATCTTCATTTCATCTCATGCAGGTGTATAACCACTGTACCTTAGAAATGACAATTAAGGGGTAGAATAAGCATTTTATGGGTGTAAAGTTTGTAATATTTGTCAGAAAGCTCAACAAATACTTGAACAACTTGGATGTGTGACTAGCCTCCAGGAGGTCTTTGGCAAGACTGCCTATTATACAGGTACCACGACATGCATTTTTCCTATGTGGTGTCACTAATATTTTAAAGTGATGTACCCACATATACTACAGCTCCTCATTTTCTGTGCAAAGATCCTTTTTCAATTATTAACCTTTTCATTAAGCATAACATGAGCTTTTATAGCAAATTGGATCTTTAATTTGTTTGCTATCATAATACTGAATCCAGATCCCGTGAACCCACAAAACCTTGAGATCAGAATACTGATGTAAATGTAGGTGCGTAAAAAGGTGTGAATGACCTGAGATGTACCTCCCTGGACTACATGAAAAGAGACATGGAGGAGCTCTCTGATCTTGTATCCCAGGCAGGTATGACCCTAACCCTGAGTAGCATCCTGCCATCACCCAGAATGATACCACAGTACAAGGACAAAATGATTGACTTCAACAATTGGCTAAGCTTCTGGTGTCATTCTAAGGGGATCCAGTATTTGTCTGCCTGGGACAACATGATCGACAGTCCACGATGCTTTGCCAGAGATGGCCTGCACCTGTCGCACTTAAGATTCCGGATACTGGCTAAGGCTCTTGCCACCCCTATAGTGCCTTTTTAGGCAAGGTTCAAATGACAAATTCACCATCGTAACAGGTACAAGCAAGCAAAATCTGAGGGTAATGCTACTCAATGCTAGAAGTCTAAACCTCAAAATGCACTCACTCGAGGCACTCCTTAAAATGGAGAACATTGACATCTGTGCAGTGACAGAGACCTGGTTCAAAGCTCCAGAGAGCACCCCTGCATTACCAGGCTTCAATTCATACCACACCTTTCGACCACCTAACCTAGAAAGAAGCACTAAAGGTAGAGGCATGTCCATATTCATTAAGGATATCCACACCTCCAGGCTAGTTGCACAGCATAATGCGTCCGAGATTATCCAAGTGCAACTAACTCTGGGCAAGACCACAATCCAAATTGTAGCTTGCTACAGACCACCCACCATGCCCCAGGATTCACACTCCTCATTTCTTGATACACTGGAAAATATTAGGGTACAACCCAACACCCTAATAATGGGCAATTTCAACTACCCCACCATTAACTGGGAAAACTACTCATGTACCAACTCTTTTGCTCAACGTTTTCTAGAATTCATAAATTCCAATGCCTTGGATCAACTTATTCACACCCCACCAGGGGCAGCAATATCCTAGACCTGGTCATTACCAACATGGGAAACCGGTGTTCCACACCAGATGTCCATTCCTCATTGGTCAGATCCGACCACAAGCTAATCAGCCTAGACATCCACATCCCACCCCCAGCCCCAATTAGGGAAACCATCATAAAAAACTTCTCCAAAGCCAACTTCACACTTCTTAAGAAAGAAGTGGCAAACCTCATGACACCCATGCAGATGGACAATAGAGGTATGACTGCCGAATGCTACACAAATGCACTTTATAAGCAATTACATGAGTGCATGGATCATGCTATCCCTAATAGAACCAAGATGTTATCCTCCAAAAAAAGGAAGCCAATCTGGTGGTGCTCTGCCATAAACAAACTCTACAACAGAAGAAAGAAACTGTTGCAAAAAAGAGTAAAATCCCATGACTGGAGGAACTCCCTGGTCAAACTCAGTAAGAAGCTGAGATCCCTCATAAAATCCTCCAAAGCTAGTTACGAAAACAAAATTGCCACTGACTCTAAAGACAACCACAAAGCATTCTATAACTATGTCAAGAATCTAAATGAGAACACTCAGATCTGCTCTGAGTTACAGCACAATGGCACTAAATATACAAAACCAACTGATATTGCCAACATCCTAGCAGATAGGTTCAGTGCTAACTTTACCCCCCCCTCACCCCCTAGAGGGCCCATCTCTATACCGGAAGAATGCAAAGTTCCTATAATCACGGCTGCACAGGTAAAAAACACATTCTCCAAAGCCAAGAACACATTTTTGAAAAGTTCAAAAGCAAATTTTCACCCAACAATCAAAAAATTTGTGCATATACTTCAGATAGTGACAAGTTCAATGTCATAAACGATTAATTTAGGTGTACAAGTCAGGTACAGGACATCGAATGTTTCAGATAATATATTTCAGATAATAGAATCTAGAACACATGATAAACAAGTAACAATTTATCTATCTCATTAGTGCATATACAAAGGACAGACTCCACTTCTACAAAAATGAATAAAGGAGTACACTGAATACAACTGATGGTAGTCTTTACCCCTGCTAAAATAGGTGGCATCAACCATCCAAAGAGAACTGCTGCAAATATTGATTAAATTCTCCTCTATGGAAATTAACAGCAAAATGAGCTTCTTTCATTCATCCATAAACCACCATGAAATAAAGGTGCTTTCTTTCAATACATAACCAGTAACATTTACATGGAGTGACAATGCAACACAGTGCTCTGCACTATCACTCACTCCCCCTAATAGAAAGAAATCAGTCTGGTGGAACCCTGCCATAAACAGGCTATACAATAGAAGGAGGAAACTAGTTCAGAAAAAAAGCAAATCCCAAGAAGGAAAGACATCCCTGATCAGTATCAGTAAGAAACTAAGGTCCCTCATAAAATTCTCCAAGGCTAACTTCGAAAGAAAAATAGCCAAGGATTAGAAAGATAACCACAAAGCCTTCTTTAGCTATGTCAAGAATCAGAGTGGCAACTCACAGATATGCTCTGAGCTAGTGCAAAATAGCACAAAATATACTGAACCCACTGATATTGCCAACATCCTGGCAGATAGATTCAGTGCAAACTTCACCCCCCCCTCTCACCCTCAAAAGAGCCCACAACAATACTGGAAAAGTGTAGTGTCCCGGAAATCACAGACTCACAGGTGAAAACAGTCCTTTCAAAAGCCAAAAGCACAGCATCAATGGGACCAGATGGTGTCCCAGGCTGCATCTTGCATGAACTACAGAACAAACTAACCCCCCCACCTAAACACACTGTTCAACCTCAGCCTCTCCACAGGCTACGTGCCCATAGAATGGCGCACAGCAACGGTTATTCCGCTCCAGAAAGGAGGGGCCACAACTAACCCTGGTAACTATCGCCCCATAAGCCTGACTAGCCTGGTCTGCAAGGCTATGAAGCGCATCATCATGGAACTCATTAACAAAGACATTGGGAACCTCCAAACACTTGACCTGACCCAGTTCGGCTTTGTTAAGGGCAAATTATGCCTACTAAACATGGTTGACTTCTTCGAGACAGTCACCAAGGCCATAGATGAGGGGAAGGTACTTCACACAGCCTACCTTGACCTCACCAAGGCTTTTGATGCCATTCCCCACTCAGGAATTATAGAAAAACACACCAGCCTGAACATACACCCCTACGTCACGAGATGGGTTGCCAACTGGCTTACAGACAGAACTCACACGGTAAGAATAGCGGGCTCCTGGTCCGACTCTAAACCAGTCACAAGTGGTGTCCCACAAGGCTCGGTCCTGGGACCCCTACTGTTTGGCATATACTTCTCAGAAGTACAGGCAGGACTATGGCTAACCAAGTTCACCGATGACTGCAAACTGGGAGCCATAATTGACTCTCTGGCTGACTCAGACATTCTCCAAAAGGGCCTTACTGAGACAGACACCTGGTTTTAAAGTCATGGTCTCAAGCTAAATGCCAAAAAATGCATAATCATCCCATTTGAAAAAAACAAAACACCCGTGAATTACCACATACGTGGCGGCCACCTTAATACAGAAGAGGTAATAAGAGATCTGGGGACCCAGGTAGATAGTAATCTCTCCTTTGACAATCATATTGCCAAAGTAGTTAGGAAATCCTTCTATGTAGTCCATCTAATTACTAAAGGGTTCACATTTAGAAATAAAGAGGTTATAGTGCCCCTCTACTCGTCACTCATCAGACCCATCATAGAGTACAATGCCCCATTTGGCATGTACCTCACAAGACACTTCCAACAGCTGGAAAGACCACAAAAGTACCTCACCAAGAGGATTACTGGTCTCAGACATATGTCCTATGCAGCCCGACTGGAAAAACTCCAGCTGTACTCAGTCGCATATCGCTTACTCAGAGGTGATCTCTGCCTGACTTACAAAGCCATGTCCAACTCAGAATTGATGGACATGCTCCACCTAAAGAAATCCAAGTCACTGCGAGCCACTCATTCTAGTGAGCTAAACCTCACCACAACAATAAATAAAACATGCTGGAGGGATAGATTCCTGTCACAGAGACTCCCTATGCTTTGGAATAAAATTCCTAACTACATTAGGCAGAGCCCCTCACTAAAACTCTTCAAGAGAAACCTTGACGAGTGGATGGGTAACAGAAAATACACCGCTGGGATCACTTCATTGGCTCTTCTTAACAGAGGCTCAGTTAATTAATCAATGGGGCGGCGAAAGCTGACACACTCTGGCTAGGCTTATAAATGCCCTTGGGCAGATAACTTAGTACCTACCTATGAACCTATGAACCTATGAACATATGAAAGCAAATAATAAAATGTGAACTTAAGACACCAAAATCAAATTAGATAAGATTTTGCCACGGAAGCCAATATTTTCTTTATCCCCAGGCTTCCACAACCTTGGAATTTAAATATATATTTAGGTAGGTGTTGGGGCTCAACCCATGCAATGGAATATAAGAAGATTACACCCCAAAGCATATATTCCAACACTGCAAGATGGCAGCCGACGCCAGCTCTCTTTTGTATCAGAATTGTTACTGTTTTGATATCTTTGACCATTGATCATTATCCTGCACTTGTAGTTACATGCTGAGATTCCCTATCATATTCAAATCACTTAAATTCCATATTCAGGGTCTCTGCTGCATGTAATACATTACTTGGGCTATATTTCATTTCCACATCGAACTTCTATAGACTAAGCAAAACCTTCTGTAATCTTGGCGGTATCGTGTACAAAGACTTTCCAAATATGGCAAGCAAAGGTTTACAATCTAATTCTACTCATACTTCTCTGCCTTGACAATATTTATGTAATTCCTTGCAGCCATACTCCAGCTGTAATAATTACTTCTTGACAAGAGAATATCTGTATTGTTCATCTCTCAGTGATCTTGACCATATGCAACTCAATTAATTTTCCTGTATGACCACAGCTTCTGACTCACGGGTACTTGTAATAAAACTGGTTTATCTACATGACTATGGTTTAATGTAGGTATTTCAGTTATGAATTTCTTAAGTATCTCAAACCTCATTTCTTTTTCATAGCCTAGCTATGTTTTACTCCTACATCTTTCTGAGAGACATAACTGTCTTGACCTTATTAAGTATAAACTTTGCAAGATGCTACATGTTCCCAGATATCTCACTAATGTTAGTTTGTTGTTTTTCATTGTCTTTGGCTTTTGCACTATTGTCCGAGTCTGGTTTCAATCTCTCTGATTTTAGAATATGAATTATCTTTATTTTAGATGTGCTCTCACTTAATTTAAAACTGAAATGCCTATGTCTGTTTAGTAGCTTTAGTAGTTATTGCATTCCTTTTTTGTCTGATCTTATATTAAGAGATAAGAAATTATGTTCATAGCACCTTGTAAGCTTTCAGTTACCTGCATTTAGCTATATAACTGTTCTTTGGAAAGCCACTGATACAGAAAAGATACCAAAGAGAAAATTCAAAACTATATCTTCTTACCAGTGTATTATATGTACACAAGTCAGAAGTTTTGTCATCTAGGTTTATTCACCAGAATCCCTGTTTGCATCTAATACAAAACAAATAGTGCTTGGCATAGTTAACACTCATTCCTCAGAAATGGGTAGTTCTTGCTTTCAATCAATTTATTCATATCATGAGTAAATACATATGCAGATCGTATTCTGCTCCACAATGGAAACATACAATTCATTGATTCTGTAGCCTCTGTTCTTTAATAAATTTAAGCTTTCTCTTTGCTTAATTTTCTTAATCAGTGCTACTCCAGAGAGCTACTGGTACATTTCTTTAACCATAAATATCTGGCACATATTTGTATGTGATATTCCCAAGGAGCTTCCATGACCTGTAAATAGAGTAGTGTAGCTGTGCAAGACATCACAGGTATGGCCATGTACAATATCTGAAATATCTCTGCAAATGAGTCATTGTTTCTGTAAACATTTACTCAGTTTTGTAAATTCTGAATATATCTTATTGTTAGGTGAATTAACTTTCTAATGATCCAGTGCTGCTACATGTTTATAGTTTCATCACTAGCTTCTCACTCACTGGTTATACTTGGCATCCTGAATATGTCAGCAACATTTACAGTGCCTTTCAACCACAATACTTTGAAAGTATTTTCTGACAAATATCACATTTAGCAGCTGTGTTTAATTTAAATTCAGTATTTTGCTTCTTTGACAAGTCTGAGTGATTATTTTGTTGTAATAGCTCTTTCTCTCTACAGGGAGGTTACATTCAGCTGGGATGAGTATTTCTTCTTTTGGAGGTGAGGGAGGGGAGAAATTTGCACTGAACCTGTCTGCCAGAATGTTGGCAATATCTGTGCATCTTGCGATTTAGACTTCTGGCGTTGAGCAGCATTACCCTTAATTGTTTTCCATTTTTGTTTTCTAAGGAGGTGGGTTCGTCATTTGAGCCTTGCCTAAAAAAGGCACTATGGGGGTGGCAAGAGCCTTAGCCAATATCCGGAAGCCCAGTGGTGACAGGTGCAAGCCGTCCCTTGCAAAGCAGCGTGGCTTGTCCAGCATGTCATCCCAAGCAGACAGACATTGGATGCCCCTAGAATGAAACTATGAAACTATTCTTTGTACCCTATCTTCATTTTTATTTTACACATAAAAAGCTGCACCTAACATATAAAGCTAAAACTTCAACTGTTCCATGCCATGCTTCCTGTGCAGCTTAGGTTTCTTTTTCTCTTTGACATTATTATTTTGCACATTTAATCATGGACGGAACAAAATAATGGCAGACAGAATCGACAGTTATGGACAAGTTTTAAATATGATACTAATGCATTTTTTAAAAACTTAATGGCACAGCAAATTTTGTATCAACATGCATTTCCTGAACAATAAGAAGCATTAAACTCTAATGTCTGGCTTTATTGACTGACTGCAGTCGTCAGTGATTTACCAGAAAAATAAAAAAAAATTACATAGCCAGGCCACTGTGTTTCACACAGATACACTTGCTCTCAAAGTTGGCCTTGGATATTTTTATGAGAGAACGTAGCTTTCTACTAGTGCTGATCAGAGATGCCTTCCCTTTATGGGATTTTGCTCTGTCTTGCAGTAGCTTCCTTCTTTTGTTATACAATTTGTTTATGGCTGGGGTCCACCAGACAGGACGCTTTCCTTTGGTGGAGAGGGTCTTGGTTTTATTTGGGATTGCACGATCCATGCATTCTTGGAGATGCCCGTAGAAAGCATTTGTGTAGGATTCAGCATTGTGGGATGTGGTTTCCATTGGCCCTGAGGGCTTAAATGATACCATCTCAGTCTTGAGAAGTGTAAAGTCGGCTTTTGAGAAGTTTCTCACTGTAGTCTTTTGTGCTGGGGTGGAGGTGGTAAATGTATATCCAGGGTGATTAGTTTGTGGTCAGATCTCACCAGTGAGGGCAATACTTCCGGTGTGGAGCATTTTGTCCCCATGTTTGTGATGATCAGGTCTAGTATATTATCCCCTTGTGGGAGAGGTGACTAGCTGTTCCATTGCATTTGAGTTTATGAATTCCAGGAACCTTTGGGCTAGGGTGTTAGGGCTAGAATAGTGCACCCAGTCTATGTTAGGGTAGTTGAAGTCTTCCAATATGATGGTATTTGGTGAGACATTCATATCTTCCAATGTCTTCAGGAAGGCTGAGTGGGGTTCTTGAGATTGGGAGGGTGGTCTGTAACATGCAACCAGTTGTATAGCAGTTTTGCCTATGGTTAGCTACACCTGGATGGTCTCCGATGCTTCATGAGTTGCCACTAACCTAGAGGTGTGGGTATCCTTGATGAATATGGACACTCCCCCTCCCTTTGTGGTTCGGCCCAGGATTTGGGGCCGAAAAGCATGATACGAGGTAAAGCCTGGTAGCTCTGGGGTGCTCTCAGGAGCCTTGAACCAGGTCTTGGTTACAACGCAGACATCGATGTTCTCCATACTGAGGAGTGCTTCGAGAGCCTGCATCTTGAGATTTAGACTTCTGGCGTTGAGCAGCATTACCCTTAATTTTTTTCCATTTTTGTTTTCTAAGGAGGTGGGTTTGTCTTTTGAGCCTTGCCTAAAAAGGCACTATGGGGGTGGCAAGAGCCTTAGCCAATATCCAGAAGCCCAGTGGTGACAGGTGCAAGCCGTCCCTTGTGAAACAGCGTGGCTTGTCCAGCATGTCATCCCAAGCAGACAGACATTGGCTCCCCCTAGAATGAAACTATGAAACTATTCTTTGTACCCTATCTTCATTTTTATTTTACATATAAAAAGCTGCACCTAACATATAAAGCTAAAACTTCAACTGTTCCATGCCATGCTTCCTGTGCAGCTTAGGTTTCTTTTTCTCTTTGACATTATTATTTTGCACATTTAATCATGGACGGAACAAAATAATGGCAGACAGAACCGACAGTTATGGACAAGTTTTAAATATGATACTAATGCATTTTTTAAAAACTTAATGGCACAACAGATTTTGTATCAACATGCATTTCCTGAACAATAAGAAGCGTTAAACTCTAACGTCTGGCTTTATTGACTGACTGTAGTCGTCAGTGATTTACCAGAAAAATAAAAAAAAATTACATAGCCAGGCCACTGTGTTTCACACAGATACACTTGCTCAGCTATTTCCTTTAACCAAGTATCTGTAATTTTTTCATTCAGAATACATCCACAGCTTTAGACAAGGTTCGGTCTGCTTCTATTAAAAGCCTATCAATGCCATGATCATTTCTCTTACAATAAACTACTGAACTACTTGCTAGGGAACTGCTGAGTTAACTGGGAATATGACAATATAGTCTGATGGGCTGCTGGGTCAGAAAAGTCAGATGGGTACAGCAAGTATCTTTGAGTGAATTATAGTATTCTTGTTGAAGTGGTTGAGAAGAGATCTGAATAGTATGTGTTTGTAAAACATTGTTAATAGCATGAAAGAGAAGCATGGTATATATATATATATATATATATATATATATATATATATATATATATATATATTTATTTATTTATTTTTTTTTTCATTTGGAAGGTCAGGCCATGTAGACACAGGTTTTGGATACAGATATATGGAAGTAAGTTGCAAAGGGGTGTTGTCACAGGAGATGTTGGAGTAATGAATAGTAGCCGGGGTTGACTCAAATAACTGGGCAACTGGAAAGTGAAGTGGAACTACAGAAAGAGTCTGAAATGTGGGTGTCAGACTGTGAGGTTTTGGAAAAAAAAAAAGAGTTGTTAGGAAAATATTCTGATAATTGGGTTAAAAGAAGGGCCGAAGGGTAAAGATTCCATTTACATTATGTAACAATGGCTGTGAGAAACAGTACTTGAAAAAACATATCTGAAATGACAGTTAGAGAAAGCCCAGAGGGTTGAGAAACCAAAAAATAGTGGCAAGCTTTGGCATTTAATTTTCAGACTGTACAGGTAAAGATTGAATCAGTGGTTGATTTGTCAAACAATTTAGTATAAGGGAGTTTGTAGTAGCAGGGGAGAGAGTAACAATCTTAAAAGAAATGACACCACACACCCTTATGCAGTGTGATTTAGGATGGCTAAATCTGTGAGGAATTTATATTGGGGGCTGCTCTGAGATTTGTATACTGAATTACTTTATAAAAAGTTTTCAAAGGACAAATGTAATAAGCATATATGCAATAAGAAGCAATTAGCATGCACTGGAATGGGATACGAGGAATAAATAAGTGGTGGGCAGGATCTGTAGGATGTGATGATGGAAGAGGTTGCACATAGAGAAATGAGTCAATGGGTCAGAGGACTAGAACAACACTGATCAAGAAATAAAGGGGCCAGTGGGATGTACACAGGGCTTGATGCATGGGAGAATCAAAAGGTTGGCCAAGCTAATGCTATAATTGAAGCAGAATATGTCATCAGGGAGTTACAAGTTGTTAATAGTACTTGAGGAGAAAAATGTCCCATGGTAGTATGCTAGTGAATAACAAAAATTATTGGGAGAGAAAGAGAGAGAGAGAGAGAAGACAGCTATGGAGATAAAATTACTTATAAAGACTGTAAGGATATAAGGAAATCTAAAGGAGACCTAGACACCTGTATAATCATTATAAATTTGTGGATGAAATTGTAGAAAGAATGGTGAGAAAAGGGAAAAAAGTTGGTGTGGAGGCAAGAAGAAAGCAAAAGGAATGCCATAGCAGGAAGCCCGAAGAGAAGAAGTATAAGGAGAAATGATGAAGCATGAGCTGAAGTGGACTATGCCTAATATGGAGCAGAACTACATTACTGAGATGTACATCAAGATGATATATTTATATACTTCATTTTATTTATTTATTTATTTATTTATTTACTTACTTGTATTTGCTAACTGGGATAATCTGGGCAAAACAGTATCTTTTCAAAAGAGGCCCAAGGAGAAAAAATCAATTTAAAAGGCAGATAATTCAAATCAACAACAGTTTAGTTATACAAAGTTCTACAAAGCATACAGATTCCGTTACTAATGATATAATCAAAGTATTTAATAAATTAAGTGATCAGTACTTTGAGTATGATGCAATAGAAATAGAGGGATTCGTAATTATCTGTTTCTCTGACAAGCAAACATAAAAAAATGCTGAAAGCCAGACTTAACAAACACAATTTTAAGATTTTTTTACAGGGGTGAGCCCCCTTGTGCACCCCTTCCCATGTAGGGGGAGACCTCTCATCCCCCAACGTATATATATATATATATATATATATATATATATATATATATACTTCTTCCTTTTTTACTATATAGTCACACTACAATGTAGAAATGGCAACACCATACCTTTCCCGAAAGAGGCTTTTCAATTATAAAGCTATCATGGTATTGTCAACTAGACAAACAGAGCCTGGCAAAAATATACTTTTCCAAGTAGAGTACAAAAACTATTTGAAATTAGTGAAGAAAGGACAAATTAGAAAATATATTACAATTCTACAGCATAAATCATGCACAGTAGTGAGCAGGAGAGAAGGAGCAGAGGAACTGAGAAAATGAAATAGTGGAAAATCAGTGTGATATGAAAGATGACAGAGCAAATATTAGAAATGAAATGAGAAGGGTTGGGGGTTAGCAGGGAGGAGAAAGAAAGAAAGAAAGAAAGAAAGAAAGAAAGAAAGAAAGAAAGAAAGAAAGAAAGAAAGAAAAGATTCTGAGTAATAGGAAACCATGAAGAGGGGGTGGGGTAGATATGAGAGATATGAAGGAGAGAGAAAAACTGTCTAGAAGTCCCATTATATTGGTAGTTGTAAGTGGACTAGGGAGAGAGAAACGTAATATTTTCAGTGTGGAAATCTAAATGGTCAAGTCCATTTACATGTTAGCTGTTTGTTGAGTTGGCTCTGTAACTATTGTTAATCCTGACCCCATCTCCCTACCTTTCCTCTACATTAACTCTTCTAAACTTCCTCCTTCACCTCCCACCCCTTACCCCCCTCCCTTTGGTTCTATTTTACCCTACTATCCTCTCAGTCCCGCTTCCCTCTCTAAAGACACAGGAGCCTGATTTATTGAGTTCTAACCTCAACTATTAAGCTCCCCCTTTCTCTCTTCCAATTACTTTAGCTAACCTTTACTTTCTTTTAATCTCTTTTCCAAAGGTCCATCTGCAGTTTACGTAAAAATTTCTGTAGACCTATTGAAACTGTGTACACTATGCCTACCTAAAAGGATTTTATATAGATCAACTAGCTGTTTTAACCCTGATCTCTGTACTTCTTGCAAAATTACTGTTGTAAATTAAAAACTGCCTATATGTAAATAATGATCAACTGCCTATATGTTGGGTCTATATTACATTTTCGAATACTCATGTATTCGAAAATGTAATAGTCGACCCCTAATTGTCAAAACCATCAAACTTCGAACAACAAAAAAAAGTACAAAAACCCACCCAAACAAACCATTTAAATGCTGTAAGCAAGGGGGCAAGCCCCCATGCACCCTCCTCGTGGGGGGCGCAGCCCCCCACACCCACGCTACTTAAATATACCAACTCCGAGATCGCCTTACAGTGCAGACAATGGAAAACTTCCATTTCCGCACTGTACGGAGATCTCCATTGAAAAGTTTGACATTTGACGTTTTTGACAATTAGAGGTCGACTATTATTGTTTTCAAATACATGAGTATTCGATAATGTAATATAGACCCTATATGTCAACAGGAGTACCTTTGTAACTCTGTAAGCTACATTTCTACATGTACTGTAAATGTAAAGATCACTGTACTTTATTATGTCAAATATTTTTACTTTGTGGAGCTTTTCTCCTCGGGCCTCTGCTGAAAATGGGTTCCTGACCCAGTCTGACTTTCCCAGTCAACAAATGTCAAATCAATCAATCAATCAATCAATCAATCAATCAATCATTTTTTTCTGATTCACGTCAATTCAAATGCTAAGAGGAGAATGTTTCATTTTTTTACAGCATAAACTAAGTACAAAGTATCCACATGCTGATTTTTAGATTTTTTTGGTATCTAACATATCTTAACTTTATAATCTAAGATCTCACTTGGGGATGTTTGTGAAGCAGATTTTTTAAAGTGATACATTTAAGTGGTCTATAAAATAAGTGCATTCTCTTTTGAACTGTGAATAGGTCAAGTGGTCAAGTAATTCTAGATGCTCTGATTTTTTTTTGTAGTGCTATGCAATGTTGAGTTCCACTTTAAAGATTTGTAACAAATTTTGATAGTTCATTGTAGGTTACCTGTAGTTTGCTGAGCCTGGGTATTGGCTTAATACTAACAGAGAGCAAGCAGTCGTTAAGAGTGCATGTTCAGGAAAGAATGGTTTGGCCTGTGTATGGGTGGACTCAGTGATTTTTGATTGATGACTTGTTCATGACAAGACATTTTAATTCTGCTTGTGTTTTTTTTTTGTTTGTTTGTTTTTTTTTGTTGTTTTTTTCTCCATGTTTGGTTAAGTGTGAGAGAGAGATGGTGTGAATATGAAAGTGGGAGAGAAGAGCCCTCATAATGGATGACTGAGCCAGGTATGAGATGAAGAAGAAAGTTTGTCCCAAGTCAAGCAGTGTTTGTTTGTTTTTTTTTTCTTTTTTATATGCATTGAAGTAACTTGGTGACCAAAGGTAAGAGTGCATTTATTACACTGAATAAATTCTTGAAGAATATTCTGTGGACAATAATAACATCTTTAATGATCAGATTGTATTACAGACAACAATAAGAACTGGGTCTTAGTAAATATGGTAGTATGGGTATTCTGAAAATGATGGGACAGATATTTTACAGAAAATTTCTGTCAGTAGAGTACACTTTTTATTGATTTATTTGTTAATTATCCGGAGTAGAACACGGGTCCTAGTGCAACTGTTTCAGGTTCAGCCCAGGAATACAAATTGAAGTAGTAACCACATTTTTTAATACAACATTAAGCCTGTTGTTAAGTATCGTATACATACTAATATACATGTTATGTTTACACAGTCATATGTGCTAAGTATCTTTTTATTTTATATTATATGCAATTTCTACAAGATATACAGTGGTGGCACAATAATAAAATGGGGCATTTGGAAGTACATAGTGAGGTGTTAGCAGGAATGGATGTTTGCTTCAGAGGAGGTATGGGATGAAGGAAGAAATAATATTAATTTGCAGTTAGGCTAAATGACACTAAAGCATATTAACTGCTATTTCAATGCAGTAGTAAATTTTAACTTAAGATGTGAATAATTTGGATATCTGGATTATTGGGCCAACTTCAATTATTTGAAAGTGAAACTATTTGAAATAAGGGGTCATCCAGAGAAAGGAGTGATAGGAAATTTCAATGGAATGTGTACAAACCTGGGTATAGTCACATAGATTGAAACTGTAAATATTTTTTCCTATAATTTTCTCTCCGTGAGCATTGTAACTGTGACCACAATATGTGTGTGTGTGTGTGTGTGTGTGTGTGTGTGTGTCTGTGTGTTTGTGCTTGTATATGTGTGTGTGTGTATATGCATACGGGAATAACCTGAATAACTGAATAACCTAAATGATTAGGATTTCTATAATAATAAGCATAAGTGTACAATGCAGTTTGATTATCCTGAATATGTTATGGGGGAGGGGGCTGGCATAATTATTAAGGTGTTCACGTTACAGACACAAGGTGCAGGGTTCGATTCTCACATGGGTAATTGGCTAGGCTTAAAATGTCTCACAGGGGCAAGTAACTAGCTGGTTAAGTAACTAGCTTAAATTCATACAGTAAGCAAATAAGAGTTTAAGGGAATCAAAGCCTGCACCACAAAAACAGTGAAATATAAAACAAGGTGTTGTTAGGATAGGTAATGAAAAATTACTTGAGAAAGGTAGCAGAGGCAAGCAAAATAAGATAACCAGTATGATTCACCAGAGATGTGAAAATAGGTATTAAGGACAAGAACGAGAAAATACAGAAAATACATGTATAAGACGGTAGGCCTACGATATAGTAAGAAAATGGGGAGCAATGTGTATTAGGAAGACAGAAGATCGAATTTAAAAAAGCTGTGAATGCTATTTTTTCACTTTCCTCATAATAAAACATCAAATGTGTACCTTTCTAGAGTAGAGGTATTTTTTATAGTTGAATATCAGATGTGTCTACACAGACATGTATTCATCAGTTGTATATGCAAGTGACTATCTTTTTGGGGTAAGGGTAAGGATGCATGTTGTTTATATACATCTAATAATGGACCATTTGCAGCCACAGCCCAAGTGAATAGGATCACATAAGAAATTAACAAAACATATTTACAGATACAATGATATGCTAAAAAAATACATATTTACAGAAAAAAGAGTATGCTACATCATTTAGTTCAAGAAACAGTATTGAGCATGTAGTCACCTACATGAGTTCCCAGGGAAAAATGCTTGTTTGCACATTATTGTTCAAGCTGGCATCCAGTAGTCATATCAAGGTAGTATTTAGCTTGTCAGTGCTTGACACTGGATCTCTTTTGTGTTTGCACTCTCTACTCTGCGGGGGTTTGTGACACCATGCTACCTGGATCGGCCCTCCTCTACAGAATAGGCATACTTGTCTTCTCCAAGCCAGTTCCAAGAGATGCCCAGGCTACTCATGGAACCTGGGTTCCATGTGTCATAGTCAGGCCATCTACAGCAATAGAAGTGGTACTAAAATGCCATAATAATATGACATGTCAAAACACGTTTGGGTGAGAGGAAAGGCTTAGTGAGATATCTGTTTTTGTTGATTTTACACTAACTGTGGCATTCATCCACCAGATATGTTCGACAATATTTCTGCCTTTGTCACTTCTGTGTCTTATTCTAACAAGAGGTATGGTTTAGTGAGATAAAAGTTATTATTACTTTTGCAGTAATTCTTACATGGATCAACCAGATAGTTCAGATATTTCTGACTGTTATTTCTGTGTCTGATTCTAATCAGTGGTTGGCTCAATGAGATAAATGTTATTACTTGTGCACTAATTCCAGCATGGAACAACCAGATATTTTGGACAATATTATTAATTTACAATAAGTGCAGTTACAATATAACACTGAGTCATTATCACTTGTCAGGTACAGCTCTCAGCAGCTGCCACTGTTATTCACAACACTAAAAGTCGTTATCACTTTGATGAATGCACATGCCAGATTTTGGTTTCTGTGAATGTGGTGTCATGCAGAATCCCCCCCACCCCCCACCTGCGTTCCTTTCTTTTATTGTTGCCATTGTTTCTATTGCAAGATACAGGTGAAGGTATCCATTGTGGTTATATGGTTCATATTTTTGTGAATTACTGCAAGTGAACATCATATCATGTAATAATTTCCTGTATCACACACTCACTATATAGTGTTCTGCTGTGTTGCTTTACAACTGCCTCAGTGCAGGTAAGTAACATACATGTATATGCAGTAATCCAGTAACTCTCTCAAACATCACCAGTAACCTATTTGCGTTTGTCTGCCTATTTAAAGAATTTCCTAGAGTATATTAATATGACAGGGGACTTTTTAAAGTTCAGATATACTTACAGTAGAACTAACATATCATATTTGGATGTGGACTTGAGAATAAGTGATGAAACTAAACATCTAGTTTCCATGATTTATAGGAAACCGACTTTTTCAAACTTGTACCTGGAATTTGGAAATTGGCACGCGTACCATCAAAAAAAGTCCATTGTTAAAGGACAAATGGTACAGGCAGCCAGGATGGTCACAAGGGATAATGACTTTTTGATGGAAGTGAGATTTATCATGGGAATGTTTGCCAAGAGAGATTACCCAGAATTGCTCTTAAATAATATTAGAAATGAGATTGTGAAGAAGTGACAGGAGGGTGTGTACCACCCATTACTGGGGGAAAAGAAAATGGATGTATGGCAATATGTAAAAGGGAAAGGTTAATGAGAGAAGGGGTAAGTTTCATCACACCATATAATTTGGATTCTGACCACATGGTAGAGACTGTAAGAAATAACTGGGAAATTTTACAGTTTGATCAATTGGTATGCCAAAAAGTTGGTAAAGTACCTAAAATAGTGTATAGGAAGGATAGAGCGTTCAAAAACATACTGGAAGGCTCCCATGACAGTGGGTATGTAAATATAAAGTTAGGGAACTGTAAATTTGGTATGTGCCTCTATTGTCCCAATATTTTGGAGACAGGAGAAGTGCACAAATGTTTGAATGGTAAAAGAATATATATAAAAGGTTGCTTTAATTGTAATAGTACTAATGTGGTTTATATGGCCAAGTATCAGGGATGTACCACATTTTATATAGGGAAAACCAGTAGATGCTTAAGGGATAGGATGTATGAGCATCTCATGGATGTGAGAAAATGTAAAATGACTAATGCACTTAGTAGACATAAGAAAGAACTCCCTAGTCATAGTTTTAAATTTCTTGTTTTACAACAACTGGTTAAAGATGCACAAGGAAAAATATTGGATGTTTACCTGGATATTTGTGAGTTAAAATGGCAGTTGCAGTTGGATGCAACACAATACCAAGGTATAAGTGTAAATGTAAGCATTTCCAGTGTTTTAAAATTAAGGAATATTATGGGTTAAGGAAAATGCAATTATTTATTTAATTTTAAAGTAATTAGGGTTAATAGTTATTTTTTATTTTTATTTTTATGTATTTTCCTATGTATTTTAATAAGTATTCATGTGCTGGATTTTTAGAAAGACTAATATTCAGGAAATGGTCCTTTCACTTTAAATGTTTAATTGATGGGCTATGGAATGTAATAATAGGTGGAGTAGGATGTATATATATTGGCTGGTTATGTAAGCTACCTTTGTTCTGATGAAGTCCCACATTATATGGGAAGAAAGCACTTAACTTGAAGTTTTAATTGTAACTGTTTTTACTGCAGTTTGTTTTGTGAATAAATTGGATTCAACTACTGCAGTGGTTACAGTTTGTGGTTACAAGTATTGAACTTTCTGGAATTTGTTATTCTTGTGTTGTACGTTGGAGGGAACGATGTCATCACTCATCCACTTAAACAGCTGAGGTTCCAAATCAAGGTGATTTTTGAACACATGCAGTCGTGGTGGCCACATTGCCATTTTGTGTGGTCTGACATAATTCCTCACCAGAAATGGAGAAATGTAAACAGCCAACCAGCAGCACACAAGGCCAGACAGTTACAGAATGGGTTCATGCATGGCTTGATGCACAGGGTCGGCAGATCAACAATCAGCTATAGCAGTATCACTGCAGAAGATGTTCACCTTTTCAGAAGTGAAGCAGTTCACCTAAAGGAAGATGGCATTGATCTGTTCTTGACTGATCTGCACAATGGTCTGATGTCAGCAATGCATGATATACTGTCAACATGCAACATGCACCTAGTTACAAAGGATGGAAAATAACCATGACCAAGTAGGATCACTATGGGAGGTAAAAATCTATTGAATTTTATGAAAACCTTTTTCAGTACTTACAACACAGTAAAAGAACTGTAATTGTATGCTGTACTGTTATGTACAGATATTACATGTTGTGGGGATATCAGTGCTAGCATGACTGGCTGAAGTTTTGTAAATACTTGTAAATACTTGTAAATTACCATGTGTTATATATGGTTGCATGTCTAGCTATAATTTTTGTAAATACTTTTTTATTATTATTATTATTATTATTATTATTATTATTATTATTACATTGATTTATGTAAGATGTTTGAGTCAAACAGTGTTCTTCTGGCTGACCAAATGTACATGTTTTAAAAAGAATTGTCAGTGTAAGTTATACCAGTCAGCTGACCTACATGTCATTGTGTGCCAGAGCTGAAAGGAATAGAATCTCCACAGCAGCTGTTTTATTTACTTTTTAAAGTCTGACACAAGAGACTAGAATTCTCAGCTTTCTGTGACTTTTAAAAAATTCTGCTATAACAGCAGGTGCTAAGTCAGTTAAAGTCCAGCTGTGCGATAGTAGTAGCAGTAGTTCAGTAGTAGTTATTGTTCAGTTGACAGTTGTTGTTTTCCAGATCAGGACTTATCACTCAGAGATTTCCAGAGCTGTTCAACAGAAATAGTATGAGTTATTATTCCAATCACTCAGGACCAGGCAATAGCCTGAAGAGTTGACATAAATTCATATCATGCCTTGCAGAAGTAAGAATATCATCTTGCCTTACTGAGTTAATTAGAGTACACAGGGACAGTTAATCTTTAGACAATTAAGGAACTACAGCTAGATAGTTAAAATGTTTCTGCAGTCAGTGTGAAATCTATCCTTCAGTGTTATTTTCATAATTCCTGTTTGTGAAACTGTGGTTTACTGGAATCAGTTATTCAGTGTATACATGTTTTAAATAATTTTATTTATTATTAAATATTTTACTACATTTTATTGTGGCGGGTTACTTAGAAAGTACTTTTAATACCCTGAGAGTGTTTATGCTTATTGTGATAACACCAGGGCCACTCAGAAAAGCCATACTGCTTGGATTATGTTAACATTTATATCAATATTTATTTTACCCAATATAATTGAACACCCCATTTTGAAGGGTATTGTGGCATTTGACTGGTGGCAGCAGTTATCCTATAATTTTGGAAAGAGAACATAGCAGGTAAATCTGTGCCAGTTTTTCCCAAGAGTGTTTCTATGTGTGAATATCAAATATTTAAGAGTGAGTGTATCAGATATCTAGAACTGGGACACAGTGTTCTGCAGTTGTTAGTGTGAAGACTAATTTGGGGATCTGGAGTGAAACATGTAGTCCAGTCCCAGGTTTGGAGCCTGTTCCCAGTGTACTCTTAGGGGAAATTATGTGTTCTATCCCTGCTTTAAGTGATGCTCCCTTATCAAAGACAGTGGTGAGAACTGAGGATCCTTAGTTACTGCCCCAAGATTAAGTGGGGTCATCACACATGTTATGACTCAGGCTATGCAAATTATGATAATTTTCATATTTTGTTGTATTAAGTCTGTTAGGGAACTTTTCAACATGCTGATTAAAACCTCGTTTCAATAGGTTAAAAGAACTATCTGTATGCTGTACACATACAGATATCACAGTCTGTTTATGCCTTAGGCTATGAAATTTATTTTATTTTTTCATATTTTGGTAAATAACTTTGCTATGGAACATGTCAACATGCTAAGTAAGACATCATTTTTAAGACAGTATTAGTGATTACAACATTGTAAAGACCTGTATCTGTATGCTGTACACATGTACAGATATCACAGTTTGTTTATGACTCAGGTTATGAAAAATATTAAATTGTTTCATATCTTGGTAAATAACTCTGCTAGGAAAGATGGCAATGTGATGAGCAAGGTATCTTTTTGAAGCCACTATTAAAATGTACAACTTCATGCAATTATATGAATTTTGAGTATCATAAATGGACAGATATCCCAGTCTGTTTAATTGTAGGATTATGAAAACTAATATATTTGCTATACTTCTGTGAATATATATGCAAGGAAGTAAAGCAAGGTCATGGGTGAAGTGTAATAATCACAGCAAAACAAACAAACATCAATTTCTGCAAAAAATTAATGCTCATCTATAACAAGGACAGAGATCAAATACTCAGCTTATTTGTCTCATCATGGAAATTATGATATTTCTCATTACTATGCCCATATCTTTGCAAGAGAGCATGGTGATGACACACATGATGTATTGTTGTGAAGCTGACATTGAGCCACACAGGTACACTAATATGTAGTCTCTATCTGTTACAGGTGATAAGATATTATGCTTTGTTTATTTATCAGATCACAAGAAATATAATATTAATCATATTTGTGTGAATATCACAGTAAAGGACCATCACACAGGAATGGTTAAGGTATAATTTTAAAGTTGAAATTCATACAAACAAATGAATTACAAACTGTATGATTCTACATGGTTTGTTCACCAAGATATTGTGATTTGTTTTACCAAAAAGGTAAAAAATATGCATAAAGTCTGCATTCCTTGGCAAATATTTAATAATGACTTGGATACACACAATCAACGTTTACACAGATGGAAAGATTGTTGTCTACTGAACAACTTACGCATTTACATTTTTAATCTAGCTTTTATGGTTAAACAGTTATGGACATTTGTTTTCTGTATGGTATTACAAATGGAGTATCTGAAAATGAGCTCAGGCTGCACTGTTGTTCCTATGGTGGAAGTAAGCCGAGAGCATTTTCTGAGCTGCTCTGGAATGAATGAGTTAACTACCCCTGTGTAGCTTAGGAAATGTACAAAGCCTCACACTCACAGGCACAATGCTTCCTGGACTTTATTAACACAAACACCCTTGAACAGAAAATACTGGATCTGGTACTCATCAACATAGCAGAGTGTTGCACCCCACTCCATGTCACATACGTACTAGTGAGGTCAGACCACAAAGCTGTCTCATTTGAAGTAAAAATTAATGCAGAAAATCCAGCTAAGCCAGTAACAGTTAGAAACTATTCAAAGGCAAACTACACCTTATTAGGTGACAGTTTGTCAAAATTGAAGGCTCCCCCCAACCCCAAGACAAAAGCTACCTATGCTGAATTATTTAGAGTCGCTATACAAATGTGAATGGCTGCATATAGGCTGCCATACCCACCAGAACTAAACCCCAAACAAACAATAAAAAAATTCCACTGATGGAAACATCACCTACACAGGGTATATAATAAAAGAAGAAAACTCATGACCAAAATCAAGAAAAGCAACTCCTTTAAAGACAAGGACTTTCTTATACAAGTACATAAGAAACTAAAGGGTCTAATTAAGTCCAATAAGGTAAACTATGAGGCCAGGATAGCCTTGCAGGCTAAGGACAAGCAGGAGGCTTTCAACAGACGATGTCCAGAACCTTGGAAGTAACACACAACAGTGTGCTTACCTGGTGGTGAATGATATCACCTACACTGATCATAACATACCAAATCTATTGGCTGATAAATTCAGCTCAGACTTCAGCCCCCCCTCCCTCCTCTCAACTCCACCAGGTGAAATCTCCTCCAACATACTTCCTCCAGCTAGCAGCAGTGATCAGATGCTGGCAACACTCGCTAAAACCAAGAATACAACCTCCCTCAGTCCCAGCAACATCCTCAGTTGCCTCCTGAAGTCTAAAACATGATCTATCAGGGACACTTGAGGCACTCTTATAATACAGACTTAAAGCAGGCTACGTTTCAAGTGAATGGAGGACTGCAACAGTTATTCCTGTCAACAAGGGCAAGACCATACACCAACCCAGGGAACTAAAGACTCATTGGTCTAACAAGCCTAATATGCAAAGCCATGGAATGAATTGTCATTTAAATGATAAACAAGGACAACAACCTACAAATGCTTGATGCATTCTAATTTGGCTATAAGGGAAGGTCATGCCTACTTAACCTGGTAGATTTCTTTTAGAAGGTCACCATGGCAATGAATGAGGGAAAACAGTGCATACTGTGTATCTTGACATAGCTAAGAAATTTGATACAAAACCCCACTCAGTATCTCTGAGCTAGGTGTAAACTCCTACATAACTCACTGGATTGCCTGCTGGCTCACAGAATTCATGGCATGCATACTCAGTCCTGCAATGATTACCTAAAGGCTCTGTCTCTGTATTCAATCTCCTACAGGCTGCTGAGAGAGGATCTTTGCCTGGTGTAAAGAATTTCTTCAGACCCAGCCCTGATGGATCTGTTTCACATGTGCAAAACAAACAGCATCAGAAACATTAGATCCAGGGATATGAACTTCACTTTTGACATGCAGAACTTGCTGGAGAGACAGATATGTGTCACAAAGGATCCACACACTGTTGAATAGACTCCCTGTCCATGTAAAACTGAGTTCATCCTTGAACCTGTTCAAACAAAATCTAGCTAACTGGATGGGAAATTGTAAATTTACCTCTGGTCTGGCCCCCATGTCCATTATAGACAGAGGCAGTCAATAAGTAAAGTATTATCCTAAGTAACTGTCCCCCAACAAATCCTTTGCTATCTGTCTAATAACATCTCACCCTCAGAATGATACATGGAACCCAAATGGTTTGGGGTGCACTGCTTGGCTTGTAGGAGCCTTAGTAGTTGTTGGCCTAGTAACAACCTATAAACCTACGAACTGCACAATGTGGCTGGGCTAATATATGCCTTTGGGCAGATAGCCCAGTACCTACCTATGAACCTATAAAAGGGGTCTAGATAAACTTGACTCTCTGTTTTATTGAATGCAGAAGATAAAATATATGTCAAGAAAGTGTAGGGAAAATGAGTCTACTAACCAGACAGTGTAAGAGAAGTAGATAGGGGGAAAGGTCTGCTGTTTATGATAGAGCAAGTATGATACCTGCTAATTTCAGAAAGGAGTAGCCAATGTCATTTTGATGGATTTGGGGGTTAATGCGAAAGAGACTAGGGGGAATGTAGAAGTTAGGGATGACAGTGAATTACTGGTTAGGGGTGCTGGGCATTAACAGAACTTTTTTATTTGGAATGAGGCACTTTAATTGTTGTGTACCCTGTTTAAAAAGTTAATTTCTGGTGTAATATATAGCCTAAGGGAGAATATGGCTAGAAAATGGGAGAAAGCAGTAAAGAAAAGAAGTGAGATAGTGAAGTTGTCTGCTAGACATGTCACTGGGGAGGCACTAGAATGGCTCTCCTGGATGGGAAGCCAGAGATACCTGGCACTTTTTCTCAGTCAGGAGGACCGCATGTAGGGGATTTCTTCTTCTCAAAGGTGTGGCAGACATAGCTCTAGTGACTAGGTGGCATAGGACAAGGGGAATAGGGAGTGATGAGGAAAGAAACACAGAAAATAATGAGGATAATGAACTTGATAAAATGAGAGACTCATTGTGGACATGAAAGAAAAAGTAGGTGTGGCAATGCTATAGGAATAAGAAAAAAAAAAGAGTTTGAAATAAGCTGTGTTAAATAAAGATGGAAGGAAGTAGAGATCATGGTGAGGGGAAAGAAGGACAAGAAGTAATAGAAGTGGGAAGGGGATGTGGAGGAAAGAGTGGGAGATATGTTGGTGGTTGAAAGAAGAGAAATACTGCTTGGAGTGTATTATGATTGAGTGAAGACTGGAAATGAGTGGTAAAAGATTACCTGACAGAGATAAAGAAAGGCAGGAAGTAGTTAGGATACTTCTGGTACAATTTTAATATAGTAGTAATATAGGCTATTTGGGACATATGAATTTCATACCATGATCTACAAAGCATTGAGATAGGGACTGAAGGTATTGGGTTTGTTAGACATAAAGAAGAAAAAGAATGAACATTAAGACATTAAGTTAAACTTATTTCTTAAAGGAATAAAAAGTTTTTTTTTTTTGGGGGGGTTGATGAATGACAGAGAAATGGGGAATACAGGGTATGGAGAAAGGGAGCATTTGGATAACAGTCTGATAATGGTTCATTTATAGGGTGAGCTACAACAGCTCAGCATTCCTGCTTGGAATGACCCCCTAGTCCTAGAGTGGCAAGCCAGCAGAGTGACCCGGTGTCATTCTGATGGCTTGCTGCACTAGGGATTGGGGGCTCCCCCTGGCAGGGATGATGTACAACTGTGGCCTGTGACCTTGGTAGTATGTTCTGGCAAACTGTCTTGCCAGTGGAAGGTACATGCATCATGTTTGCTGTATGTGACACTACACTGCCATTGTGTGTTCATCATTGCCCATATATTTTGATTAGATATTAACACTTCACCTTTGCTGACATGTACTGTTCCTACCACTGTCTAGGAAGTTTATGTGGCTGCCACATGCTCCTGTTCCATCGTATCCTCTTTCAACTATGGTGCTGATGCACATTCTGTGCTGTGTGCATGTGTGTGCACATATGCTTGTTTGTGTGCACATATGCGTGTGTGTGTGTGTGTGTGTGTGTGTGTGTGTGTGTGTGTGTGTGTGTGTGTGTACAATCTGGCTCTAGAGGTCTCAGGTGGTTGCCTAATCTGTTTCCATAAATTAATATTACATTGCATACAACTTACTAAGAACATTTTGCAGGTTGTGTCAGGGTTATACTGGAGTCCCTCACCAAAGATATCAAGGCAATGCAAGTGGGCTTTGAGCAGTGTTTGCACATGTGCAGTATTATAGTGGAATTTGACCATGATCTGTGGATTCTATATTGGTGTTATTAGCCAGGGTCTGTTGGGTTTCCAGAATCACCTAGAACACAGTATCAGCATATGGGATTATTACTAAATCTGAACATACTATATTGGTATATTTATATATTAACACACACACACACACACACACACACTACTTGGAAGTTCATAGAAAGGTAGCCTTTCCTGTTTACAAATATTTGTTATTGTGGGCCAGGTAATGCATTTGTTCCTACATGTATGAAATCTCTCTCACCCAATACTTCAGAAAGACAAATGGTGTCTACATGTTAATCATGGTCATGAGTCTCTCCTTTGGTGTGGTAGGGCACCATGTATATTCATCCACATGTATAAGCATTATGTTGAAGAACTTGTTCAGTATTCCAGAGGTAAGGGCTTCAGAAATGCCCATCAGGTCTACTGTCGATGCCTGATGGGTCTGTGTAGCTATAATAGAAAGAGATATACTTATTTTGGTCTACATAGATACAGGAACGCCATGCATTCCTATAGATTCTGCATGAGAATGATGGTTATCATCCAGGCCTTGTACAATATCTTGATCTACTCAGAACTAATTAATAATCTTGTCAGCAAAGTTGTTTTTACCCTGATCTCACTCCCAGTTGACCATCATCTGCTCAGCATTGGCCCCTGTCACCCCTGACATCCACACCTGGTACAACCTCAGAGGTGGGGCCACCGAGACAGAAGTGAAGTGGAATGGGAGAGTGCTTTTGCTGGCCAGTATCCTCCAAAGAAGTTAGATGAGGTGAAGAGTAAAACTGTAAGGTAGAGTGAATCTGGAAACTGGCAGCATGACTTGCACAATGCTTTTTCTCCAAAGCCTTGCCCCCAGTGTGCTAACTTCACCTCGAGTGATGAGTAGACAATGAGTAGTGACACCCTAGGTTTACCCCACCTAATTCCTAGGTGACCATGCCTACGTGACTCTCCTGAGTGCCAATTCTTTTGATTTTGTAACCCCTAGCCTTCAACAGAGCTTTGCAAATGAGCAGGCTGTGCTAGCACTATGCCCTCAGGGTAGGCACACCCTTTTTCCCTGCCAGTTCCATCAGACATTGGAGCAAATAATCAAACTCGGGTTTTCTAGGTCATAGTCAGGATTTTATCCCTCTTTGCCCCTGGGCTGGGCTAGTCAGTAAAACTGAGGCACATTACCTTCTGGCAGTAGTTTTCCTGTGATGCCAATTATGACATGACACATGTGGATCGAAGTTGGCAGTGCTACTGCACAACTGATACTGCTTATCAGAGTATTTTTTGCCTTCTCCAACTGCAATATTTTTGCTTTTTTATATTTAGGTGTGCATTGGTGTGCTGCCCCCAACACACACTATTCACTATGAAGCATGACAACATTTGCATATCATTATTGCCTCGTTTCCTAACCCAATTTCATGTGTTTGTCATTATGTAATCATCTGCATGTGGCTTCTGCAATGCACTTTTGCTCCCTGTACCTTAGGGGCATGTAGGACTGTTAATCACTATTGGGCTTTGTGTGTCCATTTCCCATGCATCTGTTCACTGTATAGTAATCAGCTTGTCCATGAATTCCAGCCCATGAATGACTCTTTAAAAAGCATATAGGAAAGTAATTGAATATTCATAAATAAACAAGTAACACAGTGGCATAGCAATCAAAGATCACAGAATACCTACCACAAACCATTGGTTCCTGGAAGACTATATTCATCTTGAAAGCAGAGTTCCTGTGCATTCTGTAAGAGCATACTCATTAGGAGACTTACCTGTACTCCTCTGAGGTGAATATACTCCTTAGTGCTTGCAGAATCTCACTTCTGAAGTCCTGGTACAGATACATACTTAAAACTAAATCAATATGTTGGCATCTGCAAGGTAACATGAATTGCTATGTATGCACAATGAAGAGTAAGCTGTATGGGTTGGAGGTATTAAACAGTATTTGCAAAAAGTTATGAAAAACAAGACATGCACAATAGTTATATTAATGCAAGAACTGTGTGATGTGTCATATTTGGAGCAAAGTATGCAAGCAGGGGGTACTATTGCAAATAAATGACTAACGCATGATGGATATGTGCAGAAATTCTGACATTAATGTTTGATGAAGCAGTTATGAATATTAGAAACATGTTCATAACAGCATTAATATTTGATATGCAACATTAATGCATATAATTTTGCCACTACTAGTTACCATCTAATACGCACAGCTTTATAGTTCAATATTACTGGTAATGTGACAGTATTAAATGCATACATTGCATATCTTGCACAATATCAGAAAATAAACGTACAATACCCACTTTTGCAATGCATTGTTAGAAAGCTCTTGGACAGACGAATAATTCTCCCACTGATACCTTGAATCTATCTTTAACGCTTGCAGAGCTATAACACTTTGTTTGATGTTAATACTAATAATTTTTGCTATGAAGAATGTCATTTTTGTTTCATAAATCAACAATATAAGGTAAACAGAGAGAACTTTGATATTAACACCAGTGTACAGCACATTGTCTACCGAAGAACTTTCTTAGTTCATATTTTTATAACACACAATGTTTATAGCATATTTGAAATCATAGCAGGTGTATTTTCAATAGATCACATTTGGGAAAATCTCCAGGAAATAAGTGGTTTTCAGGAAAGAGAAGGATTAGTTAGCCTCCTGCTACTTAAAAAAGAATGAGCTAACAATCTAGTTCAGTAGCAAGAAAAGACTAAACCTGGACTAAACTGAAGTTTGAAATAAAAGAGTGAACTATCCAAAGAAACTGCTACGCTTGGTGCAATTGTTAACTAAGTACACTGCACAGTAAATAACTAATGTAAGCAAAGTGTTACAGTAGCATAAATAAAATAAACATACCCCCCCCAAAAAAAAAACATACAGAGGGTGTTCTGTGAAATAGAGTGGTGAGAGACAGTGATTCACACTGACTCTACAACACTAAAATCAGCTAAATAAATTAACAGAAACTACTTCAATCAAAGCTCAGAAATGGTCTTTTTGCAGGGGGGACACCCTCTGTATTCTCTCATACCCACAACTTATAAATACCAACTCTGAAGTCACACAACAGTGGAAAAAATGAATACTCCACTACCACCAGTGTAGTTTTGTTGAATTTACTTTGAACATCTCACCTTCACTAAAATTGCTCCTTGTAACTTTTAATCAAATATTTCTGTATTTGTACATTGTATGTGATACTCTGCTGTATTTTTCCACTGCTGTTTTTCCGTCAATTACTTGTTGGAGCTTTTCTCCCCAGGTCTCCGCTGAAAATGGGCTCCTGGCCAAGTCGGACACTACCTGGTAAACAACTTTAAATAAATAAATAAAAAAATTAGACACATTTCTAAGTGATATCACTCAGTGAGGGGCCAATTAAGAGACGTGTAAGATGGTAGCACTGCTGTGGAAAATAGCACAATACACATCACATGCAAATTGCTGTATAATGACATGAAAGTGAACATGGACTTGCTAGTCACAGCTACGTGGCATGAATAATTAAGCATAAAAATAGCTTGATAAGTTGTAATGAGCAGCAGCACAGTGACACAGCAGGCAGCATTGTCATCTTTCAGTAAGAAGTTTGATTCTTGGCTAGGGTGCCTTCTTTTTTGAGTATGCATTTCTTCCCTGTGTTTGCATGGGATTTTTCCAGGTGCTTCAGTTTCCTCCAACATTCCAGAGGCGTGCAGTAAGGGGACTGGATACACTAAATTGGCCATATGGTTGAGTGTGTATGCAAGTAAGTAATATGAAAGAACAACCATGGCAGGACTAGCAAGCTGGCTGTGAGAACCTTGGCTCTAGATGATTGCCACTGTGGAAGTAACACCACAACTCCAGTTGCAAAATGGGAAAAAAGGATTGTGGATGGATGGATGGATGGAAACTGTGATGATCAGGTTTTTGGTACACCATAATTTCTTGGTTTGCAAAATTATCACTTGCACAGTGACACTGAGTGGCATCTACTTTTGCCATTCAAAACATGTTAGTAGCTGCTTTGGGTGTTAATATCCATTATACTGAGTGCTACTACACTCTAAATCATAGAAGGATCCATCAGCAGTTAACATACCATTACCTCCTTGACCTAGATGTAGTTGACTGCTGTCATGTGGACTGAGATATCATATCATAGCTGGCTGACTGGTGCTGTCCTCACATGGGGATAATGGCAGGAATATCAAACTTTTAGAAAGCATTAACCATTCTTTCTATTTAGAACTTCTAGCATGCAATTAGGGGTGCACTGGCCTTTTCAAGCAAATTCTGCTGATGATACTAGATATTATGCTGATGCAGGTGAAGATAAATATGTGATTCCCACAGAGAGTAGAAGAGAGTACCACCACAATGAAGGCTTTCTTTGAAATACTGGATTTGCCTGATATCATGAGGGACCATGACTACATCAACATTATCACCAAGACTTTAACTAGCTTACAAGACATTTCATATATCAGCTAGAATGGTTATCACTCTGTCATCTGCCAGGTAATGTGCAAAGCACAAGATACTATATATAATGTGTCTGTGCACCATTCAGGCAGTTCTCATGATGATTTCCACATCTGGTACATGTGCACCTTGCACCACCATTTCCACAAGGTCATTTAGCTTGTAGATGTTCACATTACCAACCCCTGAGACTATGACAGTCCAGTAACATGATGATATGTAGCAAACTGTTCGTAATGGTGCTGTTATATATTACAGATGATGTCACATATGCCTTGTAGTCATGGCTGCTGATACCCAGTCACAGCTCCCTGACAGTGGCAGAGAAGGTGGACAACATCACACTGGTGCACATGTGAGAACTATTAAACATGTGTTCAGAGTGCTGGAGTATCAGTTTTGCTGCCTGGATATATCTGTTGGTGCACAGCTGTACACTGCTGAGATGTGCTGTAATTTGTTTGTTGTATTTGTCATGCTACAGAATGTGTTTCTGTGTAAAGAATTACAGTAGGGGTACCAGCAGTAGAGAAGGAACCAGATGAGGAATCAGAGGAAGATGTAGCTGTGCTGGGCTCCAATGGGATACAAAAAAACAGGCACAGCATGTCATTGCATTGGCAAAGAGGTGGCATCTGGTTCACAACTAGAGCCATGACAGAGCAAACACAGTGATGCATGCACTTGCATACCCAAGATATGCAATATACTGCATGAACTAACCAAGCTGTGCATCAGATAATTTCTAACCCACAAGAGTCAGATGGTAGGCAAGTTAGTAAGTTATAGTTATCATTTGCCTATATGGCAAAGGTTGTAGCTGAAAAGGATTTGTGGTCCAGCTTATCAATCAGGTTAACAAAACTAAATAATTACTTAATCAATTAATTAATGAAAAAAAATGTTATGTCAGTGCATATATGCTAATCAAGGCTGGCCTTACATATAGGCCAATTAGGCAACCACCTAGGGTGCTGTGCTTGGAGAGGTTCTCTTTCCAATTTAGTTATTTATTTTTAGAGGACAAAATTCATAGTTTCTTTGCTCTAAAAAATAAATAAAATGTAACACACTGCTACAACATAACACATTGGCTCAGCAGCATGGCAGGTGCCCCAGAGGAGCAGTGCTCCACTTGACTTGACCATTCAAGTCAAGCAGCATCATGATAGACATGAATTTTGAGGTCACAGAGCAAAGACCTTGCAACATCCAACTGGTAGGTACAAAGCCATGATGCTGACCAGACAGGGTTAGCATCAATATGATGCAACTTTGTAATTAAACTTGTAATGCTCTGATGTCTGGCTTTACTGGTAGGCTGTATCTTCATGAGACAGAAGCAGTGACATAAGTATTATTATATTATAGGGCGGCACAGTGGTGCAGCGGTTAACATTGTTGCCTCACAGCAAGAGGTTCTCTGGTTCGATTCTCGGCTGGGGTGCCTTCTGTGTGGAGTTTGCATGTTCTCCCTGTGTTTGCGTGGGTTTCCTCTGGGTACTCCGGTTTCCTCCCACATTCCAAAGACATGCATCTGGAGCATTTCTCCCTGGGCCTCCACTGAAAACAGGCTCTGTGAAACCTAGTCGGACTTTCCAAAAATAAGTATTATTATTATTTTTTCCGCAATGCTGGTAGTGACCAGCTAGATATTTTCTGGCAATATTTATGGCTTTGTGAGTTGTGTGGAGTAACTTTGAACACTGTAATGTTTGTTAACACATGCGTGCAGTGGGCAAGCAAAGGTAAAACATATTACATGGGCATCAAACTTCATGTTATTTATTATTTCATCTGTACATGTATACTATTTGGTTGTTTGATTCATTACAATACTGCAGTTGTCACTTTAAATACAGTTGTATAGTTGTTCAATTTGGGAATGATTTTGGCGGGTTTTTATGTATTTAATGGGTGCCATTAACACTTTTTCCTTGTTCTGAAGAAGCGTATGGTGATACGTGAAAGCGCTTAACCAGGATTGGCACTATGTTCTTTGTCTTATCGCTATAATAAAGCTGTGTTACAGAAGGAAATTTGGTGGATCGTGGTTTGTCCTGGGGATTTTGTTTTTGTATCCTGTGGTTGTTGTACCCTTGGACTTTTGCCTTCATCAAACTTCATGGTATAACTACTGATCCCAGCTGGGCACACCTCTCAACTGTCTCAGATTTTGGCTCAAAAATGTTCCCTGTCCATTCTTATCCCTAGTAAAACTGGTAACTTTGGGAGAAAGGGTGGTGGATGACATCTAATAGATAGACAATAATTAGAGCTATAGACTTATTTTGCTTCAGAAAATGCATGTTTTTTCACATTCTCTTATTTTGTCAGCTCATCATGTTAGTAGTACTAATATTTTAAAGAAGTGCATCTGATTATTTGGGGCTTGTCCTTGATTCTTGAAGTAAGAGGCTGAAAGCTATGGGGTTGGGGTTGGGTGGATAGAAGTAACTTGGACTCTTGTTGTTTGTTCAGTTTTAAGCAGTCACTGCTATCTGGCTTTGCAGGACTAGTGTGTACTTATAGGAAGTAAGATGGACTACTTGACACTTGATATGCACAGACAGAGTAGGTATAATTGCTGCGGCTGTCTCTGGAGGACAAAGACTAGACGCCTGCTGTTATCTGCTTATTATTTAGGCTTTGCAGGATTAGTGTGATTTAGATGAAGCAACTTGGAATATTTTAATGTTTGGCAACTGTTTGAGACAAATGTGAATCCAGTACATGGTCATCATCTTTTATCACAATTTGACTTCTGAATGGTACATAAATATGGCTATAACTACTTTGCCTGGATGAAAGTAACTTATCTTTTTGTCACTTTCTCAATTTACAGTCATTATTCAAAGGGATAAAATGCAGCTCAGAATATCCAGACCTTCAGAGCTTCTGAGTTGCTGGTAGACCCTATATACCAAGGCTGTATAAGTGGATTTGAACTTCCAGACACTCCCCTTTCTGTGGAATAGACTCCCGCTCCACGTCAAGCAGAGTACCTCATTAACTCTTTTTAAGCGCAACCTGGATAACTGGATGGGGAACAGAAAATACACCTCTGGGATTCCACCTGTGTCCTTGCTGGACAGGGTCATCTGGTGCTCACTTGTTGGAACATGGGCTAAATTCTTGGCTAGGCTTCTAAAGGCCTCAGGGCCAATAGTCTAATAACTTCCTATGATCCTATGAATAGCAAATATGATGTATTCATTTTTTTCAGTTTTGTCCAAGTGTGACATAAGGGGGCTACAGGCAAGGTAGCTGTTTTTTGTGGGTAGAAGTGAGAAAGCATGCTATATATACATATGGCAATGGTGACTTGAAATATATGATTGTAGGCATTTGTTCTTTAATTTTCTTCCCAGTTTAATGATAGATGAAATTACTTAGAAGACAACTACATTTTTTAGGTAGTGTAGGGAGGTGGGTACTATTTCCAGATATGATTTATGTGCCATCAAAGGCATTTGTCTACTATGTTTATTGTTCACTGTTATATGGTAAACTCTGAACATTAAACCTTGGATATAACTCATTTCTTCCTTGAAATAGAAAGTACAATTGAATTTCTTTCCTTATGCATGATTTTTCTTCAGGCCCAAAACCCCCCAGCTTAATTTAGTTATTACAGTGTAATCTTGGTTAATTTCAGTGCATTGAAAGGATTCATGGTTATTATTGTGCAGTCTTAGACAGCTAGAGTGTGTTGAAAGGATTCAGGGAAAACCAGGGTTGAAGAGTAAGACTGAATTTTTTCCCTTAATCATAATCTTTGTTTGAACGAAAAGGTTGTGTAAAAAAATTGTAAAATTCACCTCAGACTATCTAGAAACACCATTGCTTCTGGTGGCCATGTAGCCTCCAGACTACTGGCTAAATACAGATATTTCTACCACAGTCATTGTAGTCTTGGTCAGTTAGGACATATTGAAAGGATTCAGGGGAAAAACACAGTTGTAGAGCAATACTGACATTCCTTCCTTTAATCATGATTTCTGCTCAGGTCAGCATTGGATGAAAAAATTCTTTAAAAAAAGTAAATGCACCTCAGAGCATCTATACCTAGACTTAATGCAGTTAATTGTACCCCAGTTAGTAGTCTAGTCTTGGTCTTAGTCAGTTAGAGTGTATTATCAGGAATCATGGGAATCCAAAGCAGAAAAAGAACACAGAATCTCTTCCTCAGGGAGGTGTAGGGAGGGCTATGATATGGGCATCTCCCACAACGATCCCTGGTACAGACTGGAGATGTTGTGTGGCTAGTGAGGAGTGATCCAAAGAGGGGAAAAGGTGGGGCACGGCTGAACAGCTGTGGAGGAAGAATATATGCCTCATGTCCACATTGCAATCCTTCCCCCTCTGATGTAAGCATGGATAACAGTAGACAGGGGAGACGGTGTAAGTCATTAAAAAAAATCTGTTGGCAGATGGTATACAGCTGAGATTCTCCAGTATGTCCTTATGATCTGTAGAATTCCCATAAGTTGAAGTAAGGTGGGGGAGATCAAAACAAAAACATTCTGATTGCTGCAGTGTGATAAGAAATTTCATGAGAAATCTGCTAAAGTAAATAGAGAGTTCTGTAAAATGGTTAGTGGATTTGGCTTTGTTGGAATAAATATCTCTATCTTGAGTAGGATTATATTTCCAAAGGCATGTGACAGAACTGTAGCTAGGTCATCTAGTGCCCTGTGCATTTCTTCAAACTATCATCCCCTTCAACTTAAAGTTGAGGAGGAAGTAAATGACCCTTCTGCTCTGAAATGATAGCAATGCTGGTACTTCAAGAAGTGAAAGAATAAAACAACATATCAGCATCCTTCACCAACTGTCTAAAAAGAAAAAAAGTGACAAAAGAAAAAAAAATAATTTTGCTGACTTACTGTCCTGCTGTAAAAAATAGCTCACAAACCTTCGGGTAGTAAATGCAGCTGGGTCTAAAACAAGTGATTAAGTGCCAGGTGCTTGAAGATCACTGTTTCATAGCCAGTGACTCAAGCATCTTCATTATGGCTGTCCACCCACTCAAACTTGAATATATGTTCAGGTGAGGTGTGGCAGCTGTGCAGAGGGAGTGGAGCTGCCACATCTCGCCCACGTGAAGTAGCCAAGTTCGAGCAAGGTAAGTCCATAATCTATGTGGGGGGAGTAAGATGGGGCTGGCAGCATAGGTGAAGGATTTGTGCAGCAATCATGAATTGGATTTAAGTTTAAGGTGTGACAGTTTTAGGTTTAGAGAGTGGGAGAAGAGTTTAGGGTTAGGGAGCAATCAGGGACATTAGATTTAGGAAAGAGTGTTGGAGTTTTACATTTAGGGAGTGACTGGGGATTTTAGTGTTATGGAGGGAAGCATACGTCTCAACTCTACAGATTTTCACAGAATGCCCAGATTTTTGCCTCATATTTTTGGTCCATTTTTCATAAAAAAATGAGGTTTTTGGGCAAATCATTAAAGACTTGAAGTTAGAAAATAATGACAGGCATTTGAGTTTCAGACTTCATAACCTTCAGAAAATTCATGCTAATGCAAAACCTGTTATTCTATCAACTTTCTAAGTTTGTAAGAGCAATATTTAAAAATTGTCCATATTTTTGGTCCTTTGCCCCACTTTTTTCATGGCTTTTTCCAGATTGCTTGCTCTGAGAGGTTGAGAGGTATGGAGGGAAGTTCTATGGCCAAGGTTATGGATTGCTGGGAGTTTTAGGGTTAGTGTTAGTGTTCTAGTGTAATGGAGTTCAGCAGGTTTGGTAGGTGAGAGGGCTAACTAATTAATGAGGACCAGACTAGTAAGAGTTAGGGCACTTGACAATTAGAGCAAGTGGCAGTAGGCAAGTATATTATAAGGTAGTAGCTTATGAATACTTCTAGTAGACCAATGCATCCAATTATTATGTTTCTCTTGTTTTTTTGACAAACAACTTGTATTTAAAGCATGTGTGATCCAGTTCCTCTAGAAAAGCTTTTGTTTTCTTAAGGAAGGAGTGCTGTAATCCAGTAAAGGCTGTGAAATCCAAGAAATGAGTGCCTCTATCATTTATCTTGTCAAAGTGAAGAAAATACTGAAAACTGGAGACCTGATTTTCTTTAAAAGTGGTGGAATAACTAGAAACATTTCGGTGAGCAAATTAAAATTTAGTTAGTTAGTTTAGTTTGTTAATTAGCTGATATATACTTATAGACTAATCCAATAATGACCCATTTATTTCCCCTGCTTGTGTATAGAACAGAGAATCACAACAACAAAAACAATAAATGCTGAGAATACTGTATACAACAGCGTGAAGATCATTATAGCTAGCTTCTAATATGAAAAGAGAACTAGAGTATATTTAAAGAAACAATTAATGCAATGTGCCTTGCAAAATAGATAGCGTGCAGTCAAACATCTTTAGGTAGATTTGCATGTATGCCATTTCTGTTATAGCAGAAAACAAAGCTTGGTTCTAACTTGTTTTAGTCATAACTTAATGTCTGGTATGCATAGAATGATTTCTTTCAAGTCTCCAAAGATGTCATGGCTGTTTGTAGCAATATAAAAGCATAGTGGCTAAATGGTCAGATATATACTTAAACAAAATGTATCTTCATTGTACAAAATGACTGAACCTCTGGAAAGCCCTTGCCCTGGTGTACACTAATTGCAAAGATAATAAAATATTAAGTTTGTTGCTACAGATGTGAAGTCTAATGTGTGTGTGGTGTGGGCGTGTGTGTGTGTGTGTGTGTGTGTGTGTGTGTGTGTGTGTGTGTGTGTGTGTGTGTGTGTGTGAGTGTGTATGGAGGGGGGGGGTCTTACCTGTAAGGATGAAAACTGAATTTAGAAAACTATGGGAAACAAGTTTTTTTCTGGTTAATGTTGTTTTCAGTGAAATAGTGTGTAATAAACTGCCATGGAGTCAACATTCTTCTTCTGAAATGAACAGACCATTAAGTATCTCAGAGGCTAAAGCAAAAACATGAAATTTTGGCAACAAATTTCTAAATATGTAAGAAAAATGAATTGCTTAATGATAACGTCAAGCTGGTAATATTTTAAAATCTATTCTCTCACATAAACCACTTCCAGAAACGATAAACACAATTCCTCTAGTCTGTTAATTAACAGTATATACTTTAACATACTGGGTCTTTCAAACCTGAGTAGTCTCGCCAAGACTTTCTAGCACCTATGTTTAGGGCTGATAAGGAATTTGAGGCACCCTTTGGCAGCATCAGACTGCTGCCATGAAGTATTTTTGTTTATGCAAGTAAGTTCCTGCTATCTGTGGACACTATCCCAGCCCAGGGAAGGACATGCAGTGGGTATTACTGGTATATTGTCCTAACTCTGTGACAAACACACATACACACGTGCACACACACATGCACACACACACACACACACACACACACACACACACACACACACACACACACACACACGTGCGCACACACACACATACTCATTGACACATTACATTTATAACTTGCAATAACTGCTTACTTAGTAATAATCACAATAAGCATAGATTTCTTTATGATCAGTAAGGCACACAATTTTATTGTGTTTTCAGATATGTATCTACTTAATGCAGTTTTTGATAATAAGCCAAACAAGAGATCAAGCTGCATGCAAGGAGCCATGCCATGAAATATGCTGTTATTATGAGATGACTAAATACTGCTTCTTTGCTAACAATATGTATTTTTTTATATGTAATGTTTTATCTTTAGTTAATAAAAAAAATTCAAGAAGCCAGCTTATGTTTATTTGCATACCTTATCTTAATCACTTTAAACATGGAACTCTTTGCAGGTAATACAATGTACAAAGCTTGAAACTAAACATAGAGAAACAAATGGAATTTTTGTCAGAAATGCCAAGATGCAGAACAGTGATGTATAATTATAAAATGGATGTACAAACTTAATTTGATTAAGCTACAATAATCTAAATGCATTCCCATAAATAATAACATCTAGCAGAAAATGCACTGCATTGGGTAACTAACATAAAAAGTGTATATGCAACTCAAAATGAGGTTCCTCATGTTAAAGATGGAAAAGGTAATGAAATTACCAAAGTAAAAATGTACAGAAGTGAGTGAAGCTAAAAAGCCAGAAGAAAACTAAAATGTAAACATAAAAACATAAAACAAAGATCCTACCAAATAAAATCTAACAAATATGATAGCACTACAGCCTGTCTAAGCATAAGGGCACTCCATAAGTTAAACAGACTGCAAATCATTTATATTAATTTAAGGCAAACATTCTATAAAATCAAATACCATACTCACAGGGCAAATGAGGCTAATAATAAAAGTAATTACCCATATTATGTCCTCTTTTATTAATTTCTCACTACCTTCTTTCTCACCAAATATCTGAGTATGGGATTTTCAATCTAATCTACCTTAGGTGTACAGTAAGCAGTGCTGCCCGGGAATGGTTCCTAATTTCCTAATTATCAGAGTCACATATACATTGTCAACTTGTTCACTCATAAACAACCAGTGACATCCCCTGGGCACTACATCTGTGCAAGTATTTCCACACAATACTGGGTGGAACAAAGCTTGGAAGTGAATGAATGAAGAGAGTAGCAGAGTCTGAATACCGTTTCATTAAACTTGATCTTGCTGGTAAGAAACACATGATGCACTTATCTTCTGCTTTAATATGTGTTTTGTACTTCTCACTTTGCATTTCAAACTGCCAGTTTAACAAATTCTTATACTGACAATACCAACTCTTATTTAAACATCCTATAAAATGCAATTAATTTGTAAAGCATATAAAAAAAGTTATCTGAAGCATGAAACAAGTACTGTTTGGCAAAGTATTTGAGCTTCTTATCTCTGCTGAAATGAAACATTTTATCTATTAAAACTGATGAAAGCTTTTGAACGGTGCAAGTGTGTGTGTGTGTGTGTGTGTGTGTGTGTGTGTGTGTGTGTGTGTGTGTGTGTGTTGATATGAGTGGCCATCTTCTGTAACACTTTTTAATGAATATTTTCATTCCTCAAGAATAAACTTTGCACAAATAACATTAAAACTTAAGCAATTTATTTAAAAAATAGCTTTAGTATAGTGGTTTCTTCATATTCTAAAGATAAATTTCCATTGTGACACTCCCATGAAGAAAAAATGTATCTATGATAATAGTGAGCTAACTGCACTTAAAAGGGCTTTTACAAAGCTATGGTCATGCAGATACATATGGAACTTGAAAAAAGTGTAAAACTTTATAAGCATTTTTGCAGGAAAACTTCATCACCTGCCACCTCCATCATGGGGATATTACACACCCTCACAGAACCATGCTTGTGGTAGATAGTAACTCTTAATGCTGCTGCACCTTCACACTGCCATCAAAATGAAAGAGAAAGAAAGACAAAAAAGAAAGAAACAGACAAACAAAAATCATGTTGGTCAGCAATTTCTCAACCTAAATGTTAATTAATAATTAATTTTTTCTTCCAACTGAAACCATAAAGCCACACTTTAATCCTCTTATGTTTTAGAGTTTTTGTGATCAGCAGTATTAAAATATCTCTTCTACGTGTCACTTATTTTTTTATGAAGGGATTTTTATTTTGTTTGGAATGTGTTTACAGATACCTTTTACTTAAGTATCACACAGAAAGGATATTTTTTACTTTATTTGCAAATGACAAAGAATTTCATGAATCCATAACACAAAAATATTTATTTGATTGATTGATTGATTGGTTGATTGATTGATTGATTGATTGATTGATTGATTGATTGATTGATTGATTCACATTTGTTGACCTGGAATGTCTAACTGGGCAATGGTCCTTTTACAGTGGATGCCCTGGGAGAAAAGCATCAAATTACAAAAAATATATAACAATTCTAAATTACCAGAAATTCTTAACAGACACAATTTACAATAAAAATATTTTTGATAGACATGATCTTAGTTTTTAGAGTGCAGATAATGGATGAGAGACAGATACATTTATACAGTCATCTTAGGATAAGAAGTGGTTGCATACACGACAGGGTAGGTAAAATAAAAATGTAGGTAAATTAGCAAGTGGAGATATGGCATAACAGTGGGTATAATAGAAAATATGGAAAGAAAAGATAGATGAACAGAAAAAAAAGACTAAGTCAGAGAGGTTGACAGAAGAAGAAAGAGAAATAAAGTAAGATGGGGAGAAGAAAAAGGAAGAGGTGAGGAACTAGGGAAAAACAGGGGATATGAAAGAAGACTAAGTAATAGAGGTTGACAGAAGGATGGAAGGAGTGTATGAAGAAGAAGAAAAGATTTAGCAGGTTGATAGCAGTACTACATGAGTGGAGACAGGACTTATTCATTAAAGTTTTTAGGGAGATCTTGAATGTAGAGATATTCAGGGACCTTTCAACGAATAAAGGAATTTCATTCCAAACTTTAACTATGCAATAGGAATAAAGGCTTTGGCCAGCTGCATTAGGTGCCCTGCATATTGAAGATATTTGTCTTTAGATTGTAGTGGGCATATCAGATTGCAGGTTTGTAGGAGTGCACTAAGACAGGGACATTTAGTAGGTCTTGATTATGGGTAGTGAGTAGTTGAGTATATTGGAGATAGTGGAGGAGTTCTAACCTTCTTTGAAGGATGAGCAGTGATGAGTATTGTGAGGTTTGCTAGTAGTGAAATAAACATTATTGTAGCATTTTTCAAGTTTTGACTTTGCAGATAATTGAAGGTTGGGGAATATAAGTGACCATACAGGAGAAAAGTCAGCAAGTAGGTGTTTGCAAGGGTGACTTTAGTAGAGTTGGTCGTGTATTGTTTACTTCTGCACAGCATGACTAACTTGCAGTTTTTTAATACAATTTTGGATGTGAAGGTTGACTTTGAGGTTAGCATCTATGATTAATCCTTGTAGTTTGGTTTGAGTAACTGTTTTGACTTAAGTGTCATCTAACAAACAAACTGGTATTCAGGAAACAACTGGCGGAAAAGTTTTCACCAGAAAGAATGCCCAACACTCCAGTACAAAACCAAAAAAAAATAATTGTGAGAGCTTTCATTCACCTTCTTTGCAATGAACTTCTTCAGACATTTAAAACTTAAAGAACTACCCATTAAATACACCTGTGGTCATGACAATCCAAATACCTCCCCTCATACATGCAAATGAACTTGCATAATTTCCAAAATAGCAAAATTAACTATATAAAACCCTAAGAAATCATTACTAGAAAAGTCAGAATCATGATATCAACAAATAATTTTGATTTATTGCAAAAGAGATTTTAATTTTAATTTTAAAATACATTTAACTGAGCATTGGTCATTTAGACCAGGAAAAGAATAAGCATTTAATTTTAACTGCCAGAGGAGCTCCCGCTTCTCTAGTTTTAATGTCCAAGGTTCTCCTCTGGGATTAGAGTCAACCTGTTCCACTACAAGGTAGTGAAAATAATGGTTTGGAAATTCTAAAACATTCCTAGCTAATGCATTAGTCGTGACCTGTTTATTTATACTGTACTGATGCTCATAAATTCTCTGTTTAAAATGTCGCTCATTTTCTCCTATGTAGAAACAATTGCATAGTTGGCATCCAGCTAAATAAATAACCCCTTTTGCATTACAATCAAATTTCCCTGTTAGTCTGTACTGAACAGTAGAAACAGTGAAATAAGATGTCACCTCAATAAATTTGCGATAAGGGCACCTACCACACAGTACAGTTTATTGTTTTTGTACTGGAGTTTTGGATATTCTATCTGGTGAAAACTTTTCCTTAAGTGTCATCTAAAGAAGTGAGTCTGAATTTGGTTTTGTGTTGAGTGCAGTGTTTGGGTAAAAATAATAGTAACTTGTTTTTCTTTGGGTTGAGAAAAAGATGGGTATATATGAACCAATTTGCAGTCAGAGTAAAAGCTTCCTGGGTTACAAGTTGAAGTTGATGAAGGGTATTTGATGAGCAGATAAGTGTCGAATCATCAGCATATTGTATAAGTGATGATTGCTTATACGAGAAGTGAAGATTGTTTATAAATATATTGAAAAGAAGGGGTCTTAGAATGGACCCTTGGGTACTCCTGTAGGGATGGGTAGAAATGGGGATGAGGTGTTCTCAAGGAATTCTGCACATAAGTTTTCCTTTATATTTGGCTTTATTGATTATGTCCATGAAAGAGAGGAGAGAAGGGTTGTGCTGTGGAATGGGCAGAAACCATGCTGCGTGAGAGTGAGGAGCTGATGTTTAAGGAGGTCTTGGTTCAATAGTTTGTCAATGATATTCTCAAGGACTTTGGAGAATGGAGAAATGATAGTGATAGGACAGAAGTTGGAGATGTCAAGAGAACTGCAACTTTTGTGAAGAGGTTTGATATAAGATTTTTTCCAAACCTCGAGGAAGTGGGATTCAGTGATAGATCTGTTAACTAGAACTGACATTGGGTTGCAAATATATCAAAACCTATTTTATGTATTCCGAGGGAAGTATATTGGGTGCTGGAGAGCAAGGCTTGAGTTTATGGATCAGTTTCCTAATAGTAGAAGTAGGTACTATCTGAAGAGAGAAATTGGATGGGGAATATGTATGGATGGAAGGTGTCATAGGGAGGTAGGGAGATTGTGTTTATGGCAGCAATACTATTAATGAAGTATATGTTACACTAAGTGGTCATTTCTAATTCAGACCACTCTAGTAGGGGTTTAAGAGGAGTTTTAGTGCTAGGGTGAAGCAGTCATTGAATGATGCCCAAATTGTTTTGAGAAGGTTGCATTTATTTTGGTTATGGATTATAATATTGTTTTGAGTTGTTTTTAGTTAAGTTCCTTGTATTTTTGCTGATGTTGGGCTGTTTAATTAAAAAGCCAAGATTTCCAGGCTTTGTCTCTTTAGTGCACAAGTATTCTACTATTATTTAACAACCAAGGAGTGAGTTTAGGATTTATTCTTTTGTTCTTAATAGGAGCAAGGCTATTTAGAATATCTAGAAACACTGCATTGAAGGTGGAGACAGCATCATCTAGTGGAAGGTGTTTAGTAGTTACCCAGAGGTAGATTGAAATACTGATAAAAGAGACCAATTTGAATTTTGAGAGGTTGTGGGTGGGTTTGTATTTGTGTTATTTGGGTTGATTAGAATAAATGATATGTGTATAAATAGGGAGGTGATCACATAGGGAGTCAGGAAGAGTGCCCGAGGAGCTATATTTGTTGGGGCATGAGACAATGATCCAGTCCACGGTGGTCTTAGTATTTGTGGTGCTATTGTAGCATGTAAGGGCATTAAGCTGGGTTAGGCCAAAGAGATTAATGCTGAAACCTGGACATTTTAAAGAAAAAGACTGTTAGCCAATATTAATGTCACCTTGTGTGATTTTTTTTTTTTCATTTGGAAAGGTTTGGGTTAGCCAAAATGGAATGTTTTGAAAGGTGTCTTTTTTTTCCAGGAGAATATAGAGGACTGTGATACATTTTTATGGTTATTTAATTTAAGGAAAGACATGGGTAATTCTGCACTGTGTTGGTATATGGTATAATATTTAATGAGTTAGAGTAGAGGAGGGCTTTCTCCCCTACTTTGCTGCTAGATGGTCACCCTTTATGATATTAAAGCCAGAGAGTAGAATTTCAGAGTCAGGAATATGTGGTTTGACCCAAGTTTTAGAGCTAGCTAGTATATCTGGGGAGCAATAGTATGTCCAGAATTGTAATTCAATAACTTTGTTGCATGTACTATATGGATTCATAGAGTCAATCTTTAGTTGATTGAAACAGTGTGTGGGGGTGTGAATGATATGGCTACAGGCTTGCTAGTCGTGGGACTGAGTAGCACCCAAGTTAGAGTGCACATCTCCACACAAAAATTACTTTGGAGATGGAGAATGTAGGTAAAATGGAATTTTTAAGGTGAACTTTATTTTTATTTGAACTGGAGAATGTCTAGGTTGGGTGTCAAGGATTTTCATGTTAAATATATTACAAGAATGATAGTTGAAGAGCTTGGGTGCAACAGTAATACAGTGGCTATAGTGATGGATTTCAGAGAACCTGCTGGATGTAAGAAAAAGCGAAGAAAAAGTTAAATTGTTGTTACAGTATATTATTTATAGCAAATTAAAGTTTTTTTTTGATACTAAGAACTCTGAAGCTGTAGTTTCACAAGCCTAGAATGTGGGTTTATCAGAAAGGTCTTATGTGGAAGTAGGAGGGAAATTAATTGCTGTAGTAAAATTTGTTTTGGGGTGGTACTCTCTTTGAATTATTTAATCTTCTGGTGTATTTTATGGAGCAATTATGTTGTGCAAAGGATAAATGACAGACTAAAATGCCAGTTTATAAATTTTACCAGGTTTCAACAGATGAGGGCAGCCACTTCAGCAAAAGTAAAGAAATGCCTAAATATTTATACTAATGAGGTACAGCTGCTTGCTGAAATAGATGGAATAACAACAGCATTAAGATATTTGAGGGTGTTCATTGTTGTGTGATGACTGCATGTTTGCATAAAGAAAGACCCATCACCATCAACCCCTGCTTTACCATGCACCCAGGCATGAGGTTGTTGCATAATATCGCACAACACACAACACCATCTTATACTTCAATGCTTACATTGAGCAGACCACCAATACAACAGTAACTGTCATAACTGGCTTGCAGTATGCAGCCATAATTCAGATGCATAAGCTCCATTGGACAAAGTGCTGCACTGAGTGATTGGTTGCATCATGGCCAATAAATGGTTTTAGAATCTCAAGTGTTCACTGTGTAGCTATTTTGCTCACAATGTAGCACTATATGAAGACCAAGTACGGAAGTTTCACTGGTGAGTACACATGTATGAGAGAGACATTTTTCAAGTGTAGCTATTAAGACATGTTTTTAACCTTCTCCTTTCTTATCAGTGACAGTTAAAATCACGTTTTTTAATGCAGGTGATTATTTATAACTGCCTGCTCCTTTTTTTAGACTATGGTATAACTTTAAGAAAATAGTTTGAGCATGGTGTTAAGGCACTATTTTAGTACTGCAATGATAAATTACAGCATTGAACAAAATTCGTTGCTATGTATTTTCAGTGATTTATTTAGTATAATTTGTGACTTATGCCAATCATTCCTGAGCAGAGCATTTTTCCAGCCTAAACCTTGAAACCTTTAAACCTTGAAAGGTGCCTTCCCAACATGCACTTTTTATAACTTATCCTATCAGTAATGAGGAGTAGCGCTAAACCGTTTCAGGCAAAGTTACTAGATAAGGCCAAAAATAATAGAGGGACAAAGGTCCAAAATCAGGGGCAATGTCTACATATTACTCTAGTTCACTTAAAACCTTCACTGAACAAAACATTTTGCATCAGCATACATTTTTTGAGTAATAACAAGTATGAAACTCTAATAGCTGACATTGTTTAACTGTAATCCTAAGTAATTTACCAGTTAATGAAAAAAAATATAAGAGGCAGAATAAAAGTAAGACAAAATAAGGGAGAGATACGCAGTACGGTTAGAGATTGCCTAAGTCACAGTTACACAAATCACACAGAGTGATTGACCACCTACTTCAAGGAATATTGCAGATTATAAACAATAACGTAGAAACAACATAGGTGTTGGTCACACAGTTTATTTCATATCTAGTTAAGCTTTCAGATATAATTTCACTGCACACCACAGAAGACACTTACCTCTGCTCAATACTTAACTGCATGAAAACAAGCTACATGCTTTTGATCTGAATTTGATGAAGCATTTGCATTATAGTTAAACCTTACATTTTGAAACCTTACTTTGGTACCAAAATACTTGAATTGCCAACTTAAAAGCATCCCAGAGTATGCATTAAACAATATGAAAGTATTTTTGGGTCTGCTTGCTGTGAGCCCCTGATTCTTTCCTCTTTTTGTGTCCTTTAACTGTGCACTATTTTTTGTTCATAGGTTCATAGGAGGTTACTAGGCTAACTCTGCTGGAGCCCTTACAAGCCTAGCCATGTTAATTCCAAGTTGCCTCAATTGTCATTGGCTAGATGAACGTAATTCATAGTGCAAGTCTATGATCAACGATGAGTACCCCAGTACATGAGGGATATGGTTGGCACCCTGTCCAGGTTGCGCTTGAATAGGGTCAGTGAGAAGCTCTGCTTTACATGAATTGGAAGTTTAGTCCAGAGTAGCAACAATCTTTGGGAAAATATTCATAGGTTCATACTAGGCTAGCCATTCTTGAGGGCCTTCTTAAGCCTAGCCAAATTCCATCAGTGAAAATCAATCCCAGTACCTCTTGTCTGTGAGGTAAACACCTTAACCATTATACCAACTGATTGTTTAACAATAATATATTCATTAAAATTTTATGTTAGTGCCCTTTATAAGCAGGCTAAGTGATAAGTTGATAACCTATCATTGCAGTTTGGTCTTCCAATCAATAGACTTGCTCTATGAACTAGAACATATTTAACATTTATGTAAATATTGCAATTGCATGCTTTAATTTTGTTATCTACACCTTTTCCATCTTTGAGCTTATTCCAGTTTCCCATTTGCATCTGATTCTTTCCTGATAGCTGTTATGAAACAATCAATCCTGGAACTCAGCAGGACTGAATCTTTCAGCTGTAAATGAGCTCTTTCCTTCTCCCATGATACAGGGTTTGATAAATTCCACCTCCATTTACCTACTGTGTGACTCTGATCAGGTCACTTGACCAGAAAGTACTCCTATATCACCCATGAAAAGGGACTCTTGTATCCTGTGGGCTTACCAGGTTAACAAATGTATAAAAATAAAACTTTTCCAAAGTATATATAGACTGTGCTCCATTCAGGTTACTCCCTATAAGCTGAGGTTGATTTGTTCAGTTTGAAAAAATAATGGCTGCGGTGTATTATTATTTACTTAATATGCTATCAATAAAATTTATGTAGTTTATATTTATGCTGAAGGATTTCTGGTGATGCTCAAGACAATCAATTCAATTGCTCATTTTTGATCTTTCTGAAGCTTTTATCATACAAAAATCTTACAGACCATATACAGGCGTGTTACTTAGATGTTTTTTGATTAAACATGTTTTTAAAGGAGCATAAATGATCTGAAAAAGTACTTGTAAAATCTCATGCTATATTCTTAATAACAATTGTCTATGTCCTTCGCTTATGTGTAACACATTTAAAAATTAAATTTTGACTCATCCACCTAAGTTGATAACTTAAAATTGTCCTGATAAATTTATCAGATTGCTAATGAATCCTGATACACCTTGAGCTTAAAAAAGGTACAGTTAACCTCTGGAGTGTTTAAAATACAACACCAACTATACCTGAAACAGTACTGTGATAGTTAACTTCATGGTGGAATCTGGACGCTATGCAATGGATACTAAGAGAATGTGACATGTGCTCAACTAGCTGGGCACATCTAGCCATAAATGCACAAAATAGCAAGATCACAAACACACAAATTGTTAGAAATCTGTGCTCTTTGTGACAGAAAAGCACCTCCTCGTCCCTACTTTTTAAGCAAGCAATAATGCCTGACAGGGTGTGTGTTAATGTGTAAATAATGCCCGACCAGGGGTGTTATGAGGCCTGACACCACAGGCGGAGGGCCTCTACACCCTTGGAAGGGCATTAATTACACATTAACACACACTCTGTCAGGCATTATTTCACTTTGAGAATTGACTATCTTTGAAATTGTTGTGTTTTACTTGCTTATTTATTTTTTTAAGTCCTATATATTGTGTTGGGTCCCCTACATTAAACTGAAATAACACTTACCCGAAATCAAAATAACCGAGACGACTCCACAGAAACCTCATTACAACGAAGCAACTTTGCCCTTTTCCCAGAATAGTTTGATCTCAAAGTTGGTATATTTAGTTGCGGGGGTGTGGGGGGTTAAGCACCCAATTAACGTGGTTTTAATTTTGTTTTGGTGTTTTCTTTTTTGGCCTGGTTGCCAAGTGGTTAGTTTCCCTGTTAAAATTATCTGTGGTTCGTTGCTTCATTATAATGAGGTTTTGGTGGAGTCGTCTCAATTATTTGGATTTCAGGTAAGTGTAATTTCAGTTAATGGTAGTAGACCCATTTTTTTATATATATTTTTAATGGAAAATAGTTCCTCCAGCTAATGTTTCAAACTTGCTGTAGTGTAAGTTAATGGGGTTGGGAGGAAGCATTTTACATCAAACATATATAAAAAATAATATAGTGTTTAAAAAAATAACCAAGTAAAACACAACAATTTTACATACAGCCCATTCTCTCTCTCATACACACACAGTCTCTTCTGCTTTCACACACACACACACACACACACACACACACACACACACACACACACACACACACACACACACACAGTCTCCTCTGCTTTCATACACGCATTCACTCACACAAGATTGGTCTCACTGTCAATCTCTCACATACACAGGCTCCTCTGTTATTATACAAGCATTTTCTAACACAAGACTGCTCTCACTCTCTCTCAATCTCTCACACAGTCTCCTCTTCTTTCATACACGCACTCACTCACACAAGATCACTCCCACTTTCTCTCTCACTTGCTCATACACACACACACAGTCTATCTCCCTTTTTTTGACATTTTACACTCGCTAAACAGCAGAACCGCTGCTTAGTGAGTGTAAAACAATGATTGCTGTTAGTTTTTTTCAGTCTGAGCTCCACAGCAGCTTGATATGCTACCGTGAAGTGGCGGACTCATTTGTCAGTGGGAATTACTTGCACATTAATATCCTGCTGGAGAATGTTCATTCTCCAATCAAGGTGTTGATGTACACTTTGCCCATTCTCTAATATTTATTAAAATTACCTCTGATGTCCCTGTTAGTTAGAGAAAAGGTAAATACTTGTTTATTGACAGGAATCAAGTGATTACCAATTTTCTTTCTTCAGCAAATTTAGAGCAGAAAAACATACTATTTTCATTACACAAGCTTAAATTTATCTGATTGCAAGGCAAATAATAAACACTATAAATTTATTGCCAGGACAGATTTGAATTATATATTAATTCTTCCGAATAGTTCTGTAAATAAGAAACATAAACAATATTCAGCCAAAGTTTCTGTTAAACAGACTTGACTCTTTTTATTCTATCATTTATCTTGGGATCATAGTATGCTTAGTCATACTGATAAGCTATATATATATATATATATATATATATATATATATATATATATAATGACCTTTAATCTTGTACAGTTAATGCTTAGCCAATAGTTAGAACTATCTGTGATCACCATTTTCTTATTCTCATTGAAAAAAAATTCTACTATTTCCATGTTCAGACTTCATTGTAACCAAGTGTAAGGGCTTTTGACCATGATTTTAAAAAGAAATTCAAGAATATGTAACCCTGCTGAATATAAATTCTTAAGTTTATAGATAATTATAAAATGTTTTATACACAAAGAAATAACTTGGGCCAAAGACAATATGAAACAGTGGAATGAGAAATTATTAAAACATAAATGTATCTTAATGTAACATCCAGTACCAACAACAAAAATAAACAATATGTTAATATGCTTTCAGAACTTTATAAACATGGTCACATAGACATAAGACGGCTGTGGTTTTAGGAAGAAATAAAATGATTGCTTATTCCATGTCCTTACAAGTTCAAAAAGTTGCTTGTTTGGTGCCAAACTGCAGTCTCCACAATGATTTATAAAAGAAATTACATTTAAAATAGAAGCATCCTATGTAATACCTATGGGTCATACTGGCATCATTGTTTATTAGACTCATAATTATAACTTTGATAATGCAATTTTTTACAGATCAGAAAGCTTTTGTCACATTGATATTTCTTTTATCTCCTTTACATCCCAGTTTAATAAACATAAACTTTAATCAAGATGATACATTACCATCCAAAGTTGGTTAATCTATGCAACTAATTATATGTCTGCAGAAGTAACATCTGAGATTTTATAGTATCACCAAAAACCTCCAGTCTCTTTACAACACCATCTTGTCCATCCATAGAAACTTAGGAGTCTCTATAAATGGTGACCATTCCACTTTTAAGTCATAAAACTATGACAGAAATATCATAAATAGTTATTTATTTATTTATTTATTTATTTGAATTTGTTGACCAAGACGGTACAACTGGATGTAGTCCATTTTCAACTGAGGCCCAGGGAGAAAAATAAGCCACTGAAAATATAACAATGAAAGACACAGCTGGCATAGACAACTTATGCATACAAAACTAGAAATACATTGATTACATTGAATAAACATTTACATTAAAGTTGACACAAGCATTATACCTCAAATACATTGAATAGCATTAATGGTTACAGTTACTCTAAAAACATTAAATACATTGAGTTGTAATAGTACAGCATTTTTTGGAGGGGGGAGACATGAGAGGGAAGAAATGGAGGTAGAGGATTCAGGAAGAAGTCATGGAATGATGTTTGGGTAAGAAGGTGTGAAATTAAAAGATACAGTATGAAGTATAAGCAGGAGTAAAAATATTGGGTTCATAGTCTGGGGTGGAGCATGAGCAGGACCAGGTTTCTAGCATGTTTTTTTAAATGATTTTTGAAAATGTTTACTTTGTTTTGCTGTCTAATTAAGGCTATAAGGGAGTACTGGGCCTAATAGTATTTTATGTATGTGCAAGCCTTCTACGCCCTCTATGTGTGGTGGGCTGTGCTGCCATATCATTGCTGTATTTGTGATCAAGAGGCCATCTTTACCCAGAGAAAGGATCATTTTTTGCAGAAAAAGTCATTTATTTTGTTCTAGCCTTTGGCATTTCAAGTGAAAAATAACATCTTTGAAACACACTGCTGCATGTTTTTGGGTTGAGTTCCTGTTTTTCATGCAAATCTTTCAACTTCTTAGCACAAGAAATCTGGGACAAAGCTTAAAATAATGAAGGGGACAAAGGCCAAAAAATAGGGACAGATTTTATAACTTGGCCTTATAAACTTGGAAAGTTGCTTGAATAACAGATTTTTGTGTTTGAATGCATTTTCTGAAGGATATGAAGTCTGAAACTCCAATATATGTAATTATTTAACGGTTTAAATCCTCATTGATTTCCCAGAAAACCACAAACTTTATGACGTACGTACCAAAAATATGTGGCAAATTCTGGACATCTGCGAGGTATCATTTCATGGGAATAAATTACTCCTGATATTTATCTAAATCAGTTGCAACTATTACTTAGCCTACAATTTTAGATTTTCCTTGCCTCAGTGGGATAAAACAATAAGGTATCGCAATAGCTGCCTTCGTTTCCTGATTTCAAAATTATCTTCTTCAGACAAAGGTTGATGACCTTTGCCCACAGGCCCTGTAGAATGTGGAAGAAAATTACCGGATGGATATATACAGGGAAATAATATGGAAAAATTTTTTTCTTACTGGTTGCCCTGAAGTACTTGAACTGCCGGATGCTCTTTCATATGGTATTGAAAGAACCCATAGATCAATGGTGACAAGTAATTATACTAATCTGTTATTGTAAAGTTCCTACTGCATGCAAAAATCCCCAATCAAACTGAAAGACAATATTATTCTTCTTTATAAAAAAAAAAAAAAAAAATCTTTTGCCTTTAGTCAGAGAAAAAAAAGAATAAAAATAAAACCCATTTGCTTTTTCCTGCAAGACTAAAAATATTTTAGACAATGCAATTGTTAAAAAAATCTAAATAATACTGGAAAAAAGTAATGAAATGGAGTGAGGCCAGTCATAAATGTAAATGTCTTGTAGTGGTGCTTATCATTAGGGGGCATATTTGCTTATCTTGATTTTGGTTCCTATAGTAGTTAGAAAACTTTTATTTAGTTATAATTGCTGTATTTGTATTTTAGTTGATTTATGGTTAATTGTTTGATAAAGGAATCTTGTATGATGGCCTGATGTATAGTTTCAGAATTGCTGTGCTAGTGATGGTGCTTCTGACCCGGGATGTGAGGGACAGTATGGCTTCGTTGTCGTTTCTGAGTTGTTGTTGTGTTTATTTGGAGGCTCTGGTTTGGTGATCTAGCACTGTAGAGACATGTGTGGTGTTGTTTGTGTTAATTGTATGTTTTGGTGCCTGTGTGCTTTGGTCGGAGATTAACCGGAGAGTCTGGTTGATAGTGTGGTGAAGCTTTGCTTGATAGCTGTCATTGCTTCGTGTTGTGTATGCGAGTTTTTTTTTTTTTTCTCATCTCTCTCGGTATAGAGGGAGTCTCGAGACATTGCCTTATATATAGTTAAGTAATGTTTTACTTACTATTTCCCGACGGAACTTTGAAAGCTTTATCTTCATGATAACCTCGAGACTGTGGTATCCATTGTGGCTGGAAAGCTCGGAGCTTTCTTAAAACGTCATCATGAAGGTGTCGGAAGTAAATTGATCTTCTGATCCTCACTGGGAAGCTACTGAATCATATTTGTTTCCTCATACAGCATACAGAAAGAAGATATAACTAGATTACTACCTTCAACTTATTGTAAGACATTATATGCAATAATCTCTTAAATAAATAGGGATTATACTACACATGTAGCCTAAATACTTTTTCTGATCATCATAGGTATTCTTGACCTTATGTATTTATATACGAATAGTATTCTCATAAAATATTTGCTTTATGTATGACAAGGGTGTCAATATCTTGATGAGAAATACTAGATGTGATTTGTGCATTTTTTGGAAGATTTAATAACGCTACAAGCTGTTTATATACTTGTGTTACATGTACATTTTTTATAACTATTGACTTGCTGAGAAAATATTCATGAAGCATTTAACAAAATGTTAAATGTATGGATGTATATAATAGGTTATCTCAGTTATTGTATGAATGCATTTGTGTAATAGGCTGATAGGGATGTACCATATAGGCAGCAATAATATTGCAAGGACAGGTGCATTAAAGATAGTTAGATCTGTTTATCATTAGAAAATGTGAAATTTTCATCTTTTGTTTTGTTAATGAAATAGCTTTTCAAAATTCAAAGATAGTATAAGCTATAACTGAATACTAAAAAGCTCATTATATTTAAATAAGGCTTTTATATAGCATACAGGAGCTATTTAAGCACATTGCTTCTTTGAACTAATATTACCTTTTTACTAATTTTCAGTATGGTGATGGATCCTTGGAGGTAACAAAGTAATGCAATGAATGGAAAATCAGACTTTTAAGGTTTATTAGTCACTCTTCTATGAGAGACTGCACAGGGGTGTTTGGTTATAAGAAAACTAGCAGGATGTTGTTGGTTTTACTTCTTGATGAATAATCACTATATTTGGTTTCTGGCAAAGAAATGCAGTGTTCATTTCTTTCAGAACAATCAGTATGCTAGTTGATTGTTAGTAAGATCACTTTTATTAGCATCTTATTTATTAGCTGTCAATGTTAGTGGTTACTGAAGGCCCTTAGGTGATTCATTTACAACTATGTTCCATTTAGCTGATCACCTATGGCAGTACTATATATCACACTTCAGCCTTTATTAGCCATATTTCGGTAATAAAAGAATGCCATAGTCTCTTTTTAAGGTTCTTATCAAAGGTGATTACTTTAAAACAGAAGAGTGAACTAATAGATCATAGTAGTTCTTAATAACCTACTAACTAATGTAAGAAAAGTCTGTACTTTATTCCTGAGATGTAGCTGTCATCAATTTACTAATTGACACAACATTATATTTATATATTTGGTTCATACAAAAAAATTGTTTATGATATTGATGAGAAGCCTTATTTTTATAGTTATGACTATAGACATTTAGGCAGGTGCTGATTGGATGCTGCTTTTGATAGGAGGTCGATTTGAGTGACTGATGTCATTCGAGTTAGGAGTTTTAAACTCCAGAGGGGTTCGGGTTGGTTATTTTGTTTCATGTTTATGTTATAAATATTTTCTAATAACTTTTCAGACGTTCATATCTTACGTAGTAGGAAACAACCTTAATTTTAAGAATATAATAATCTTACACTATGTTTGTTCTAATGATCATAATAGTATTCCTATTAGATATATTCTTGTATATTTCTTAGATCAGTATGTTTATATTTACATCATTTAATTTTCAATGACTACACTAAAAGTATATCAGTTAACATTAATGGTTTAAATAATCCTAATAAAAGGAGGATTTTAACTAGATATCTTAAGTTACATAAATCCCAGTTAGTATTTTTACAAGAAACTCACTCAATAACAGAGGATATATTCAGACTTGAATCTAAAACATATAAGATTTTAGTAAGTTCTGAACATACTAAGAAAAAGAGAGGAGTAGCTATCCTATGGAACAGCATAATGCCTTTTCCTAAAATAATAGATACATATAAGGATAATAAAGGAATGTTTTGTGCAGTCACCATAGAAATAAACAGTAAATTTTTCACATTGATTAACATATATTGGATCCCAGGGATAGGGATAAACACAGTGAAACAACATCTAGATCAAAGTGTACTATTCTCTAAAGGAGACATTATTTTGGCAGGAGATTTCAGTTGTATTCTAGATTACAAAGACTCTAGTACTAATGGGAAGAGAAGAATATCTACATCATCTAAATTATTAAAAGACTTTTCAGATACTTATTTTTTGAAAGATATAAATTATTTTGCAGATACTACTTTGTTTTACACCTTTTTTTCTTATAGACATAACTCATACTTGAGGATAGATAGAGTTTTTATTTCTAATAATTTAACAGATTCCTTAAACAAATCAGCAGTGATTTCATGTCCTTTATCAGATCATAATTCTATAATTTTTGAAGTGGTAGTCAATCCAAATTTTAATATTCATATAAAAAGGATCCCAGCTTATATCACAAAATTAAAAGATTTTAATGATTTCATTTCTACAGAAGTACAGAACTTTTTAGAACTTAACAATACTAATGATATATCAGAAATTTACATATAAAGAACGCCAACCTCCGCTCACCCAATACACTTCCGCAGCCAAATCACAGCCTTCGTCCTTGGAAAAATAGATGGAAACGAATAAACCTCACCACAAACAGTGGTAAAAACAGATTCATTTATTATGACAAAAATACGTTAAGTGCTTTCACTCACTCAAGCGTGAGCTTCCTCAGAACATTTAACCAACAGATACAAATGGTTTAAAAAGTATCTTTGGCGCCAAATCCATTTAAAGTGGTATAGCGCTGATAGATGCTCATCGTACTAAATTCATTAATTGACTAAAACAAAATACTCATATGTATTCAAATACATTTGTTGTTCTGTAGATCTACCATCATCTACACACATCTACAACTACTACACTAATTGATATATAAAGTTAAGAAATACTGAAAGTAAAAACTATTAAACTTAAGTAGATATAAAACTGTTAAACCTAACACAAAAATATTAAATATACAATATAAAATAAAAATTAGTAAAATGTAAATCATGTGTGCAAAAACATAATATGTTCTATTTTCACTGTATATAATGTCCTAATACAGCTACCTAATATTAAGTAACAGTTTTATTGAAATATGGTCATTCAGACCTGGTGGTGTCGTGGCATCAGTAAACAGTTGCCGCCATAATTCCTTATATGCAAGAATATTTTTGAAATCACCACCTCTAGGATCCATTACTACACTTTCTAATATCACAAAGTTAAAATTGTGTTTAGCCCCAAACTTTTCTACATGCCTATATAGGGCATTATTAATATCCTTCATCCTGATACTATATAGGTGGGCATATATACATTTCTTAAAGTTTCTTTCAGTCTTTCCTATATAGTATCCCGAACAGGCCTCACACTTTACCAAATAAATGACAAATTTCGAATTACAATTGCCCTGTACAAATCTCAATCTATTCTTATTAATGTTATCCAAAACTATTCCTTCTTTCTCATTAATGGCAAAACTTTGGTTACAAACACTGCATTTTGTAGTGTGCCTACAGACAAATTGATTTGCATGTGGAAGAATTTTTATTGGACAGACAGATAACAAAAGATATTTATAATTATATGAGAGTTGAGTATCCTAAATTGGCTACATTAGTAGGTATACCAAAAATCCATAAAGACATCAGTAATCCACCTTTTCAGCCTATAATATCAGGCAGTAAGTCAAAGACCTTCCCATTAGGTGTAGTAGTGGATACTATGCTTAAACATCTTCAAGGGAAGGTTACCCATATGGTTAAAGATTCGTGGAAATTTTTGAAAAACTACCCAGTCGATGCCTGGAAACATGGGTATTTATTTACATCCATTGATGTAGTACATTTATTTTCATGCATACCCAAAGAAGAAGGAATGGAAGCCTTTACTAATAGTATTAGGAAATACAACAACCTTGAATGGGACAAGGTGTGCCTGGTACTAGAACTTATGTCCATAGTTCTTGATTACAACTATATATACTACGAAGGTGAACATGTTAGACAAACTAAGGGCATTGCCATGGGTACGGCTTGTGCCCCCATATTCACCAATTTGGTGATGCTTGATTGGGAAGAGACTGTGGTTTTTAATTGTGAATATTATAAAAATATCAAATATTACTCATGCTTTCTTTACAACGTCTATATTTTGTGGGATGGTAATCAAGAAAGTTTGAATAATTTTATGGAGTATTTAAACAACAGTAGTGGATTTCTTAAGTTTACATCTGCTAGTAGTAGTGATGGAGTAGCCTATTTAGATACATTTATATCGAATGATGAAGAAGGTTTTAAGTCTAGAATATATAGGAAAAATACATTCACAAATTCCTATCTAGAATATACCAGTAATCATCCCAAAAAATTGATGTATAACATTTTCAAGGGACAGTGTATCAGGGCCGTAAGGATGACTTCTGAATACAAAGATATGATGGAAGAACTAAGTTACATCACCAAACTATTTAAAGATAGAGGTTACAATGGTAAAATGATGAAGGATGTGAAGGAATATGTTACCAAGGAACGGGGAAAGAAATATACCCCACTATTGGGAGCCAGTACTAAAGACGAGAATATTAAAATCAACAGTAGGGAGACCAACAACGTTTACAGTAGGGCATGTGTTTTGGAATATGGTCCACACACAAACAAAATAAAAAACATTTTAACTGTTAATTGGAATGTATTGATGGTGGACCCAGATATGATTGACATGTTGGGCCCCAGACCAACTTTTGTATATAAGATGGGGAGAAATATAAAAACTTATTTGGAAAGGGGCATAAGAGGTATAGGAACAGATATCATAAAAAAGCATACTACAAAATGCAGTGTTTAACCAATGTTTTGCCATTAATGAGAAAGAAGGAATAGTTTTGGATAACATTAATAAGACTAGATTGAGATTTGTACAGGGCAATTGTAATTTGAAATTTGTCATTTATTTGGCAAAGTGTGTGGCCTGTTCGGGATGCTATATAGGGAAGACTGAGAGAAACTTTAAGAAATGTATATATGTCCACCTATATAGTATCAGGATGAAGGATATTAATAATGCCCTATATATTCATGTAGAAAAGGTTGGGGCTAAACACAATTTTAACTTTGCGATATTAGAAAGTGTAGTAATGGATCCTAGAGGTGGTGATTTCAAAAATGTTCTTGCATATAAGGAAATATGGTGGCAACTGCTCACTGATGCCATGACACCACCAGGTCTGAATGACCATATTTCAATAAAACCATTACTTAATATTAGGTAGATGTATTAGGACATTATATACAGTGAGAATAGAACATGTTATGTTTTTGCACACATGATTTACATTTTACTTATTTTCATTTTATATTGTATATTTAATATTTTTGTGTTAGGTTTAACAGTTTTATATCTACTTAAGTTTAGTATTTTTTACTTTCAGTATTTCTTAAATTTACATATCAGTTAGTGTAGTAGTTGTAGATGTGTATAGATGATGGTAGATCTACAGAACAACAAATGTATTTGAATACATATGAGTATTTTGTTTTAGTCAATTAATGAATTTAGTACGATGAGCATCTATCAGCTCTATACCACTTTAAATGGATTTGGCGCCAAATATACTTTTTAAGCCATTTGTATCTGTTGGTTAAATGTTCTGAGGAAGCTCACGCTTGAGTGAGTGAAAGCGCTTAACGTATATTTTTGTCATAATAAATGAATCTGTTTTTACCACTGTTTGTGGTGAGGTTTATTCATTTCCATCTATTTTTCCAAGGACGAAGGCTGTGATTTGGCTGTGAAAGTGTATTGGGTGAGCAGAGGTTGGTGTTCTTTATACCTCTGAACTGCTTTTTTATGGTGTGGACTGAACGCTATTTTATATTTTAAGAAATTTACATATGGGATGCCCTAAAATCTTATCTATATGGTAGGATATTGAATTGGTACAACAAAAAAAGAAAGCTTGGGATAAAGAGCTGCAAGATATACAATGTAAATTAGACACTTTAAAACTTAGTAATATGGGGATAAAGATATATCAGATAAAAGAAAAGAAATAAATATGTTAAATAATAAATATCTAGAAATATTAAACATAAAACTATGATCAATATAGAAAAATTCAAGTTTATAAATTTCTTTTCTACCCTAAATCCTTAAAAATTCTTGCTAATAAAATGAAAAGAGTAAATAGATTTAATCATATTAATGAAATATTCTCCCCTAAAAAAGGAAAAACGATATCGGAAATTCATAATATATTAACTGAATTTAGAGAGTTTTTTTATAAACATCAACCAAACAACTACTGAAATTAACTCTAAAGAGGAAATAAAAACATTTATTAATAAATACACTAAAACAAGACTTTCAGAGGAACAAGGGATTTCTATTGATAAACAAATAACTTTCAAAGAATTTCAAACTCACATTACCAAATTAAAGCAAAATAAAGCACCAGGTAATGATGGCATCATTCCTGAAATTTACAAATTACTACCTATAAATGCTCTAAAATTGCTTTATAAAGTATTTAATCTTGTTCAGGACAAAAACATAATTCCACCTTCTTGGAAATACACTTTTATTTCTCCTATTTTAAAATTTAACAAAGATCCCTCTAAGTATACCTCCTATAGACCCATCTCCCTATTAAACACTGATTACAAATTATTTATGTCCATTTATGCAGAAAGGCTTTAACACTTTTACCCAAATTAGTTGATAGTGATCAAATGGGGTTTATAATAAAGAGACTTCATATGATAAGATTAAAAGAATATTAACTTTAATTGATTCAGTGAAAAATCTTAAAACAAATTTAACCCTAGTTAGTTTAGATATAAATTGTGCTTTCGACTCAGTTACATGAGAATATCTGTTCACTCTATTAAAGGAATTAAATTTCTCCAATAATTTTATCAATCTTATCACTCTGTTATATGAAGGTAGCCAAGCTTATGTTAAAATCGGTACTAGTATATCTCAAAATATACCAATAGTAAAAGGTACTAAGCAAGGGTGTCCTTTATCCCCTCTTTTATTTTCATTAGTTATGGAACAATGGGCAAATTTAATAAGACATGATACAGATATTGAAGGATACAAATTAAACCCCACTATATCATCTACAATACAAATGTTTGCAGATGACATATTGATTACTCTTGGGAGTAGAAGGGAATCTATACAAAACTTTTTAAAAACATGGAATATTTTCAAAACAATTCTGGCCTTACTTTTAATAATAATAAAACACAAATTATTTTAACAGCTTCAAAAATTACAATATACCTGATGAATATAATGAATATATAGCTTAGTCTCAACAAATAGCATATTTAGGTATAATTATTACTAACAATATTAAAGATACCATTCAAATAAATTATAATAAAAGTCTATTACAGATAGAAAATTTAATAAATAAATGGAACAAATTACCCTTTTCTATGGACGATAAACTTTTAATAATAAAGATGATCCTTCTCTCCAAAATCTTATATATAATTCAATCTTTATCTATACCTCCTTCTTATCAAATAATTAAAAAATTTAATTCAATGATTCAGAAATTCTTGTGGTTACCAAATAAGCCAAGGATTGCATTAACATACCATATGTATAATTGGAGTAATGGGGGTATAGCCTTACCAAATTTAGAAATGTATTCAATTTCATCAGTATTCAATACAATCTCTCATCTCATTGATGTGGAATACACTGCTAAGTGGAAAGAGTTTATAGAGGTATTGTCACAAAATACCAAATATATAAACAGTTCCTATAAGCTAAATATAATTAATAATCCATTTATTTGGAGGTTAAAAGATTATTTTTCTGAATTTTCTTCTCTGAGTTTTAACTCTAAGTATATAGTTTTTCTTTTAAAATCATTTAAAAATTATATATTTAAATATAATATCTATAAGGATTGGCTTCTTTTACTCTTCCCTATAGCCTACACACACAGATCTATTTTCTCTTCAGATTATACAAAAATGTCTATATTTCAGCAAAAGCATTTAATATTTTGGCACCAAATGATGATAAATAATGAGATAAAATCCAATAGTTTACTCTTGGAAGAGTATAAACTTGATCCATGTTTATGGTTAGAGCTTCAAGAAGCTAGACAATATGTATTAAATAAATTGGATTCTATGTCTCCTATGATTAGGAAAAAATTCCCAAGCTAATACAGTATATGATTTTATCAGTTTTGCATAAATCTCCTGCTAATAGCAAGTTATCAAACATGTATAGGGTAATTAAATGTGATTTAGATACACATTCAGATAATTATTGGAAATATTTGTCTTTAATTAATAATAATCCCCCTTCTGAGAAAGACAAATTGAATATTTTACAATCAGCAAGTATGACTACTTCTTCTTTAAAATGGAAATTATTCACATGGAGATTTTTAAATAGATCATTTATCACTCCTCATAATATAAGTATATTTTCTAAAAAGAATATAACATGTTGGGGATGTAATATTGAATTGAATGCTGACTGGTCTCATATGTTTTATAATTGCATATATTTAAGAAAATTATGGGATGATATCAATAATTTGTTGCAAACAATTTTTACTGATAATTTCTTTATATCTAAATCACTTGTTTTATTTAATACTCCTGTTCCTGATTGTGTAAAAGAGAATAAGTACCCTTTGGTTTGGTCTATACTATCTATAGCTAGAAAAACAATCACTAAGAATTGATAATCTAGTACAGCACCTACATTTTTGGAATTTAAAAATATACTCCTTGAAATGTGTAATTTGGAAATGTTAACTATTAAATCTAGATCATCTAGAAATACTACATTATATAATTCATGGAATATCATCTATGAACTTCTAGAAAAATAGTTTATTAATTTATGTAAACAGATGATTTTTATTAATCCTACAGCTACATTAAGAATTTTTTTTTGCATGATGAACGTCTTTGTACATAGTTTAGTTACACTGGTTTGTATATTAGAAGTTTTTTTTTTTATTTTCTTGTTTTTTAACTTTAAAGAAAAAATGTTATAATTTCATGGAAATATCTGTTCATTTTAATAATTATTTAATAAAATTCTTTGAAAAAAAAAGTATGAATGAGAGACTCTTGTTTTTATGTTGCACAAAGCACGGTTCTGATAGGAAGTACCCGTGTGTAAATGAGAAATCAGTATAATGAGGAGAACACCATGATTTGGGCATGATTACTTCTGTTCTAATCTAAGTACCTTCACTGAACATAAAGAGTATAACTGACACCTTTTTTAAGCAAGTTGTTAATTTACTTATGATACAGACTCAAGAAATTCACTTCAAGAGGTACATTTTTTAAACTATTTCAGAAACACATGGTTATAATTGTTTTGTTATAAACACCTTTATTGAATTATCACTTGTTATGATTAGTGGCCTGATCATAGTTCCTTGCAATACTTTATGAGTTTTAGCTGCCTTTATGTAATACAAGTTAAAGTATAGGAACATGGATTGTCCAATTGCTTTAAAAGCTGTCACACATTATGAGGACACAAGAAAGGCAGCCAAAAGAAAAGTGCACTTGTTACCATTTAAAGTTATTAAAACCTGTTTGACACCTTTCTCTATCACGCTTATTTTTTTGTGTGTCAGCAAAAGACGTGTTCCAACTTTCAAAGCTTTCTCTGATTTTCCATTGTTGTTGTCTTATGCTACCTTGTTCAAGGCAGGATGAAACTTGATGTTTGTTTCTGCATGTCTGAGTATAATGACCATGCTCTGATGGACAACCCTGAGATTTTCAAAACATTTGCTATTTTTTAATTCCCCAATTCTTCTTCTTCTTGACAATATACATGGACCATGGTCCATTATAACTAGTAATATCATGAAAAAATATCATTAAAAATATGAAAACTTCCTCCTTACCAAGAGAAAAGGTCAGCTCTTTTCAGCTTGTTAAGCAACATGGAACTATTTCATTACAATTATAAACAGTATTTAAGTCACCAAATTGTAAATTTTGGCTGAAATTATGGCTGATTAATAGTCCTAGACTTTTATCCAGTCAACTGTTAATAATATAAGCAGATACTCCAGTAAACAACAAATATGGGTTAAAATGTTACCAAAACACAAGCATAGCATTCAGCTACAACAAAATCATATAAGCAGTGTACAGAGATACTACAGATTATGCCTTTAAATCATTGGAAGCAATAATGAAGACCATTTCATTTACATCAGTATTTTTCTTGAGGTCAATGTAACCAGCAGGGAGGTGACCATCCTCAGCTCTTAGTCCCACTGGACTACTGTGGCAGTAGTATTCCACTGGGTTTATTCATATTGTGTACTGTTCATTATGTCTGGAAAATACATTTATTAACTTGTCGATTAAAAATCTTTTTATGAGCCTAGGCACTTTTAAAGAAAGGCTCTCTACTGAGATTACATTATGTGTAATTATGAAGACTGTAGTTACAAAAATAAAGGACAAACAGAAAACAATTACAGCAAATTTTGAAATAGCTATTATGCCATTAAAGAATTTTTGTAAAGGAGCTTTAGACCTTTTTACCTCCCTATGTGATACAGTGCATCCTCATACTCTTACAACTACAGGTAAGGGGAATAATCGGAGGTACCACCAACCACCTTAGTACATTTCCCATTTTACACTTCCATTCTCATATTTCAGAGGGCTGTATTTGTGGCACTTGTAATTTCAAAGGGGATGAAATGTGTGCTAGAATTACTTATTTCTAAATTATGTTAACCAGCTCTCTCAAACAGTAATTTAGAAAATTAATAACATATTCTGAATAATTGTATTTTTTACAGAACTTTATAATTTCCACGTATCTGGTACATGTCTCAGTGTATTGAAAATGATTAGGACAACTCTCCTGCACTTGATCCCAGACACCCTAAGTGATAATGCAGGAAGCATGGAAAGTGCCCCACAAAAATAAATAAGGTGAAAGTTCTACAGTGCTTTTCAGCATAAGAGTGTCAGATCAGGTAACTAAATCAGTTACTATGGGAAGCACTTTGGGGGTATTCATAAACCAATGTAGTAGTGTTTTTTGAGAAAACATGTGCTGAGCAGGAAATTGTAAGGAAAGGGGGGTGATTCAGAGACATGTTTAGTGAGACATCTACTAGAGAAATGCTGAAGTATGCATTTCATATAAATTGCATACAAATGACAAAATAATGACATGGACTTGAGTGTCAACATGTTAACTAGAAACATCACATATGAGAATAATGACTTCAAACATGGCAGCACAATTTAGAAACATATAACATTAATTCAAAAGGCTGCAGTTAACAACTTTTCTTAACATCATCCTTTTTTGGAATATGGGGGTGTCACTCCTGCAAATAGGCTGGGAATAGCATCTGCAGTAGCTGAACAGTATGTGTTAGTGGTGACCATTGGAATCAGTATCCAGGAGGTTGTGTGCCATAGCCTTTTGTGTTGTAGAAGAATTCATCAGCACCTGACATACTCTATTCTTTATGACCAGGGCATTGTCGACTGCATGTGCTACCTTGCATTGAATCAAAATGGGTGTGGACTGTCTGTGACAGTTCTCATTAATATATCAGATTGTCTCAAAGTTGCATTTACAATATTATTGACATCTTTGTCAAATGAAAATATGTTAGAGATTGTTATAGTTAAATCCTTATAGCTTTTTACTTCCTCTAAAATTTGATTCTGTAAAATAACTGGTTCTTATAATATATTAGTGTTGTATTACATAACTTTACATTTATCAAGGCTGAATTTAATGCACAGGTTCTTAGCCCACAGTGCCAATTGCCCTAAATACATTCTAATTTCATCAAAATATATTTTACTTACTATAATAAATCCAGTTTTACAATCATTGGCCTACTTATTAAACCAGCAGTTATCCTGTTTTGGAATGGTCAAAAAGACTATATTAAACAATAGCGGACCCAGGACATAGCACCGGGGTACTTCAGTCTTAACTTCCTGAAAATCTGAGCTGAAAACTTGTACTTTCACAAATTGTTTTCAACAGATTAACCAATTCATAATCCACTTAATAAGAAAAACATATCCAGTTTTAGCCATAGACTTATAAATGACTGATTGAGATAAGGTATCAAATACTTTAGATAAATCAAAGAATATTGCTCCACAAGCCAATCACAAGTATTATGCTTGGTCACCTGGCTATAAAATTCAACTTAGTTGGTAAGTGTTGACCTGCCTTTTACAAAACCATTCTGGTTCAAATCAACTCATTTTGAGAAATGTATTATATTGCATGAAATCTGATATACACCTTTTGAATCATTTGCCCAGTGCGGTAGTTAAATTCATTGGTCTATAATTACTGATCTGTAACTAGGAGACATTTTTAAATGCTGGAGTTATATTAGATAGGTTCCAGGACTGTGGTACTATACTATGAAAAAGTAAATTATTAAAAGAGCTTATACAGGACTGGAACCAAATCAGAGAAACAATTAATAATCACACTTCCAGGAATACTGTCAGAGGCCATCAAAATGCATCTCTTTTATCCTTTAAAATTATTTTGTGGTACTATTAACAGGGGTTACAGGACATCACCACTGTCTGTTGGTATAGTAATCATATCATCATGATGAGAGATTAAGCCCTGAAAACTAGAACTCACATAATAATCATCAAACGTGTCTGCTCTAATTTTAGGATCAGTATAAAAATACCATTATTCTTTATAGTCATAATAGGATTCCTCTGCTTTTTATATGAATTAATGTAGCTAGAATAAGCTTTTTTTATTTTTTGTTTGTGCTAAACAGTCTTCATATAATGTCTTCTCCTTTTTAATAAAAAACTGTAAATCCTTAGTAATCCCATTCAATTTAGTTTTATTTCTCCTTGCTGGATATGTTATAAAAGTTTTATGGGCTTTCCTTTTGCATTTATACATCCTGATCATTTGAGAGTTCCACCATCTAGGAAAGATACCCCCCAGGATTTACGAATCCTCCATGTAAGACTAAAGTAGTCTTACACAGAAACGCCAGTCTAAGAGTAAGATGGCAGTGCGCCATGCATATTAATGATGGTGCGGCGCCTCAACTCAAAGGCTAACACGAAGCATGCATGAGTGCAGGGGGTGTCAGACTGCCGAGCAGTCCAGAAATCCACACCCCTGCAAGTCACTCAATTGGGAAATGTCAACTGACATGAGCGAGTCCGCTCAAATGTGTACATACCCAACACTACACTCCCCCTACATTCTAAACCCCAGTACAATTATAAAATGTAAAACTTTTATTTTTTTTTATTATTATTCCTGATATAGCTGCCCGTATTTGCAAGGGTTTGCCCATTGCTTAGCTACAGTTAGCAGTCAAGACATCGAAGAGGATAATAAGAAATGTATATGCAAATTAAGCAAAATAGCAATAGCGTAGTGGTAGAACCTTCGCACAAAGAGGAGGCATTCCCAGTTCGAGTCCCACCACTCCCCTTTTTATTTTCTGTTGGAAATCTGTATATGAAAAGAATTCCTGACATTTATCATTGAAATTTTGAAATTTTAGTAAAATGCATTGAAATGGCCTATGTAGTAGTGAACGAATTATATATATATATATATATATATATATATATATATATATATATATATATATATATAAATAAGAAAGTGAAATAGTTATGCATACTGATGAATGCATAAGTAATGTATCTTAAGCAATGCGAAGCACTGCTAAGCAAAGTTTACCAGTATTAAGCACATTTCAGTATAATTGCTCATAGCTGAGCACTGCTTTAACTAGCGCAATAGCTTTGCATGGAGCTGCGCATCGCACCAACTAGCGCAAACAGAACATGTTTGCGTGTACCTGCGCACCACGCTAACTAGCGCAACGCCGGGCAACGTCGGGCAACGTCGAGCAACGTAGAGCAACGTTGGGCAAAGTTGAGCAAAGTTGGCTAAACACAGCCACACCTCCTAGCCGGTCTGGCCAGTAGTAAAATAAAAGGCAATGACAGGCCTCGAACCTGGGATACTGTGCACCATAATCATAGTACTGAACCACTAAGCCATGACAGCTTTTCATATGCATGCACTTTTAACACACACATACATATCAATAGAAGTTTACCCATTGTTAAGCAGGTGTGCTTTCAGCTGAGTTTCCTCAAAACCGGCCAGTCACAGATAAGTGTGGAAAATGAGGCATATTTAAGCTCCATAGGTGGGAATACTTGCCATAACTGGTTGTAGCTCCCATCTGCAGTCAGCATAGCCAGTGTTGGAGAGGGGTCTCAATTTCGACCACAACGCTGGGGCATTGAGGAGTCAAAAGTAATGGTTTGGCTCCTCGTCCATAATCATGAGGAGAGACTCCTGCATGGCCAGTTCCAAGGCACCCAATACAAAGCGGAAGCCTGGAACCATCTGACTCATGATCTCACCAGTGCCACAGGTGTCCCTTGGACTGGTGAGCAGGTCAGACACCACTATTCAGACCTGAAGAGATGCAAGGAGGACTGACTGAACCAGTGGATACAGGAGGCCCGTGGGATGGAAAATGCCCCACTACTGAGTAGGAAGCCATGGAATGAATGTCCAAACCAACACCAAGAAATAGAAACACAAGAAACCTATAAAATACAACCGGTAATTAGGGAGCCAACATTGACATTAATTTTACAAAACAAAAAAAGTGTTATAAAAACCATGCTAGGGTGCAACATTAAAAGTATGTAAGAATTGCTATTGTAGTCTATATTATGGATAGGTATGTCTCAATATCACTTCATTTACTTCACAGCTGCAGGTGTCCGTGCTGCGAATCAGCAAGCCTATGCAGATAGGCTGCTAAAGCTGCACTACCAGGCAGGTTAGTAATTATTCTGCATGTATTGTTATATAAAATAAGTGAGAGAGCCTGAAAAAAAGTGTTGTAGCCAATAATAAAGGTATAATAAGTCTTGAATAACTTCTCTGTGGTACTGTTATATAAAATAAGTGAGAGAGCCTGAAAAAGAGTGTTGTAACCCATTAATAAAGGTATAAGTCTTGAATAATTTCACTGCATGTACTGTTATATAAAATAAGTGGGAGAGCCTGAAAAAGAGTGTTGTAACCCATTAATAAAGGTATAATACGTTTTGAATAAGTCTTCTGCATGCACTGTTATATCAAATAAATAAGTGTGTTATGTAATTAATAAAGGTATAATTCCTGGAGTGTGTCAGTGTCACTTTCTTTGATATGTTGTTGTACTCTTCCATTATAGAAATAGTACTTTTGTATTAAGTGCTGTCAACCCACACTTGGGTAGGCCCATATAAAGTGGATGAAGGGAGTGCCAGTAGCTGTTAAGCATATATACAGTCCTCAACTGTTGGTTCATGGCCGGCATGTACAGTTTAATCTAGCACATGAGTAGCTTGTTATTGTGTTCCCCAGAAATGTCAGTGTGCTGCTAGAAATGGAGGAGGCTGTTAAAATATAACTGATAATGTCACCTGAACACATCTAGATATGTAGATATATAAATATAAATATAATATATAAATACGTAGCAGTAACATCTGCATACTGGACAGTTTGTATGTCAGATACAGGTCAGGTATATAAAGAACTAGCAAAACCCATTTCACAATTTAATGGATATTGCCTAGTGTAATAATACATGTAGGGGATATATACCTGCAGTCAATAGGAATGTAGTGTAAACTATAAGTATATATAAGTTGTTAATGGAGGTATGTTTTTACACCCTACTGTATGTGCATAAACAATGCAATTCCACACCTCAATGGGTATGTCTAATCTCAAAACATTTTTGGGACATATGTCCTATTGGTTTATAAATATCTGCATTTACTTTGATGCATGTGCCTTGTTCAAATACCACAATCTTGGTGGCCGGTTGCCACCAATTAATCCTGCATGCTGTTGAAATGTCCACTGTTGTTCTATATATGCATGTGTTATGCTTGCTGTTCAACTGTTGGAACTCTGGTGTGTTGGGTTAATGGGAATACTACCGAATGCTGTTACAACTAATTTGGAATGCTGTTGGCTGTTACCAACCCATATTGTCATTAAATCCTCCTAAACATAAAACGTATGGGAAGGCCGGTCCCAGCGGACCCACCTGTCTCATCTCAGCTGGCGATGGCACCTGGCAGCAGCAGGTCTGGTGCCCAGCCCGGGACCTCCTCCTCCATTGGGCCTGTGCCATCTTTGGGTGGAAGCACTGCAGGGGATGGGGCTCGCTCCCCCCGTGCAAGTGTGGGCGGAGGAGGGCCTCCTCTCACCCTCCGAACGGTCCGGGCTGTGGTGCGTAGGAAGATCCAGCATTCTGTCACTGATCCTCTATGCCAGCTTGAGGCATGAGTGGCACAACTCACGGGTGAGCCTGCCCCTCCTACACAGCCCCCAGCACAGCCACCCTCTGGTCTGTGAAGGTGCAGTGGTGACTGCCCATGGGTGGGGATATCAGTTCCACTGTCACCATCTGTGGGCTCATGGGCTTGAGGTTTCCAAACTTCATTCCCCATCAATGTTGTTCACCCCCCACATGTGTCATATTCCATCCCTGTATGCATCTTGTTTGTCCTGTCTGTTTACCTCCCCAACCTACCTCCCCATATATACCTACATCCCCTGCCCCACATTCCACTCTCACCTGGAAAAAGAAAAAAAAGGGCAATCTGCTCCAAAAAAAATTACGCCCCATACATAGCTGCCCATTTTGCTCACATGTCTGCTGGACATATAAAATGTAATTTAATTGGCAGTACAACATACTTTATTGTCCTCACCCCTCTCTCAGGGGTGGAAGGTTTCATATTTCCCGCCAAAATTATTGCATATGCACAACTATTGCTGTAAAAGAAATGGGCAGCTATGGTCCTTTTCTACACCCATCCTGCACATCCCGAGCTGTTTTCCCTACTGTCTTTCCCTCTTTGTGCTCCTTTTTCACCACTGTCATCTCCCCATTTTCTTTTCTTTCAAATAAATGAGCGCAAGTGTTAGCGGGAGTAAGAACTTGTAAGCCGTAATTAGCGGGTTTGCGTGAGTGTGCGCTTGTGTGCGGTTAGCTAAGCATTGCTAAGCTTCGTGCAAACCCACGCAAACCTGCTTACAACTGCTTAAAAGTGCCTTAGTCACCCTGCATGTGAGGGCCCTTGTTCTGCTCAGCAGCAAAATAAAACACCTCTGTCAGTCTCAAACCCTGGACCTTGGACACACTAGACTGCATGAAGTACCACTAAGCCACAGTAGATATACAGCAGGGTGTTGCTGAAATAGATATATCATGCATCAGAATGAGTGAATGTAAAGGAAAAACAGGAATGCCATAACACAAAACCTGTTCTGTGGAACTTTACCAGCAGTTGTTGTGGAATTGCATTACATGACTGTGATAAGAGAACCAGCCATACTAGCAGTAAATGATGTTACAGCAGCACTTTACAACCCCCACACAGTATCATAGCAGGACAAACACCGGCATATCTTATTAGGGCAGAGGACATACATCCCAGCTGTGACTACATTTTAGGGATGTCCCTTATTTTGAAACATGTGTTAGCTGTCTTCCTCTGAATCCACTGAAAATTACTGACATTAGGCAGAAAGGTGGGGTATTACACCTAATGAATAATGACAATATTTAGGAGTTAGACACCGCTTGTACTTCAGAAAAGGTGTAGTAATCCATATGCACTGGTTCTCCCGAAGTCTCCACTTACTGTCTCTAATATTTTGAAGGTGTACCTTACTTTTACCTACCTTTACCTCACTCTGTTCAAATATGTACCTGAGTGTTTCAGAGGCCTGGCCGAGGCAGAAACACACAGGCATATCAGCTTTTCTGCTGTTACACACTGTGCAAATAGCTTTGGAAGGAGTTCCACAAGCATACCCTTATGTAGGAGTACAACACTGAAATACCAAAGGATGTAGCCATGTACTGGTAGCAAACAACTGTAACAATGCCATTGTACCAGTAGTGAAAAGACCTGTGCGTTGCACAGACAGAGAATAACAACCTAACGTCTGGCTACCATCTGGACAGGTCCACAGTTGGGAGCTATGCAGACAGACTACTTGCCTTGCTAAACTAACAGGTACACAACAACCCTTTAAGTCCAGCAAGATAACATTCACACAGTAATACATAATGCTCTCTGTATGTCTGCATCACCACCCAAATGTACAATATACCTGTGTGTTCAGGGTCTACCAAGGATATAGTTAGGCATACTCAGTACTGGAATTGTCCAGTTTTCTTAAGCATCCTGTGCTAATGTCAACAATAACAAAAGCACAAACTATGCAGAAGTGAGTACATTAATATTAACAGTATAGCAGTTCACAAACAGTTTATGTGCCAAATGAATACATCTCAATAACTACTTTTGTATGGCAGTTAATTGTATAAGTAGAAAATAAATTACATACCCCCATGTATCTTGTGTTAGCATTTGTAGGGATGAGTACAATTCTACACTGACAACTGTGTACTGTAAGTGGCAACATTCAGGTCTGAGTACAACATTTAAATCACTAGCTACACCCCTAACTTCAGATATAAGAACTATACCAACCTTCTGACTTAAACAACGGTGTCCACAGCAAACAAGCATGGGCCCCACTTTGGAAAGCTGAAAGGGCTATGCCTACCTGACATAGCAATTTGGGTTGCTATGACAGTGAGTACTGCAATTACCACACAGCAGACTGCATGCAATTACCAAATGGTGGCCACCAATTGGTGCAGTGGCCATCACATGCACATGTGCAGATACCTATAAAAGCAGGCTGTACTTGCTGGCCACACATGCAATCATTCCATTGCAGATATTGAGAGAGAGAGAGACACACACACACCCACCCACATCAACAGAAAAAAAAAGCCAAAGACACATGGAATGTAATACTACCAACACAAAGAAAAGGTATGTAACAGATATGTATTTACTGGCATGTAGTAGATGTATCTGAAGAGTACTCTACATACTTTGAAACATTCATATGTGGCAGCAGTACGTATCTATGCACAGATACCCTGCATAACTACTGCTATGGACAAATCAGTGTGTAGCTGTGTGCAGTGGGACATAACTGTGACATATGTAGCTCAGCATTAAATGTCAAACATCTGATCCATGTTATCTGTGTTCTGTACAGTAGTGTGGACAATGGCTGTTTGGGGGAGTAGTGCATACAGCAATTTAAATATGAATGTGACAGAGTAACACATGCATGATAGTCATATTAACGTGTAGCTTAGCACTGGCAGCTGCTGTACCAGGCTCGTATGCTAATCTAGCATTTGCAGCTATATATACACCCTCTAATATTACTGTGTGCTCACATGTGACACCTGTTCATGTTGCAGCAAGGCCCAACAGATCAGCCATGAGGTCCAGGGACTTACAACAGTGTGGACCTTGTGTGTGTATGGCACACATATGGAGAGATTTATCTGTGTCAGATATATTAGCATCTGTACATGTGCATAGAGCAAGGGACATACTGCAACTGTTTGTGAAGCATGGTCATATATATGTTGGTGAAGTTTGTTATGTGCATATTTGTATGTAGGTTGTAGTGTGTGGCAAACAAGACAGCATGCAGTGCTGGTATATGACATGTGGTGGTTAAATGCTGTGGGTGTCATTTGTTAGGTTTGCAGTGTTGCAGCCAGTGAGACCTGCTAAAGCCACATGGGCTGAGAACACCTTCAATGCATTTCACACAAGACTGTGCAATATTATTACATAACTGTATACCTCACATCCTTCACATAATTGATATTCCCACCATGAAAGGTGGACTGTATATGTGCCTATATGTATATCTATATGTACACCAATGGATGTTTATATGTATGTGTATATATATATATATATATATATATATATATATATATATATATATATATATATATATAAACACCAAACACGAATCCAGCACAAAATGGGAGACACAGGCAGCACTTAGCTTAAATGCAAGCTTTTATTGTGAAAAGCACAATCCCCAAACCGGTTTCGCGTCATCAGTGAGTGCAGAATAACGTGATTACACGCATTTTATATGGAAGCTAACACCACGCCTCCTTAAAGTGCCTTACAGTATACAAACATATGGCAATCACTTACATATAGTAAGAATTGATGTCTAACATTTGTTACCCTAAATTATTAAAGATAATATATAAACTATCAAGAATGAACTGTCAACATTCTAATTATATGGCTAAACAAACACTTATCACTTTGTCCAGGGAAACAAAAAAACAACCATATATTAAATAACATTAACTAAATGTAATATTACATAAAACACATTACAATATGCATATACTTTCTAATATATGGCAAAATGACCCCTAACAAAATCACCAATGGTCATTAAGACCTGGTTTAAAAAGTGCCCCAAGATTAATAATCCACCTACGCTCCATATTAGTAAGTAGCTGATGTCGCAAAGGTTCATCAATATTACTTGATTTTAACGTATCAATCCCCACAAAAATGAAATGAGAAGCTTGATGTTGTATAGTGTGCTTATATAAAGCACTACGTACACGTTTACATTTAATATCACTGATGTGAAGTGCAATTCTTTGTTTGAAACTACATGACGTTTGCCCTACATAAAACGCACCACATTGGCAAACCGCCATGTAAATAACCCAGGAACTAGTGCATTTGATGTGATGTCTAATATCATAGACTTTGCTGGTATTAACTGATGTAAATGATGAAGTTTTAGATACTAATTTACAATACCTACAATTCCCACAGAAAGTACATCCTGGACGTCCCACTGGCATCTTCATAATACTAGAGACTTCATTCTTAAAACTTGAGAAATGTTGTCCCAAAGTTTTGCCCCGTCGATAACCAAACTGACATTTATTGGGTATAATGTTTGAAAAAAAGGGGGTCACTAGTAAAAATGTGCCAATACTTAGAAATAATCTCCTTGATCTTAAATGTATTACTTCCATAGGTTGTAATAAATCTAACTGCAGGTGTGTGATTCACATTATCCACAACTTTATGTTTTAATAACTTAACTCTATCTGACTCTTTACCCTTTAAATAAGCTTTATTTAATGTGGATTCATAATATCCACGGTCCAGAAACCTCTGCTTTAAAGCTGCTGCTTGGCATTCAAAATCATCATTGGACAAACAAATCCGTCTAATACGCTGGAATTGAGCTGTTGGTATATTATTAATGATGTGTGGTGGATGGCAACTGTTGGCCGACAACAAAGAATTTTTTGAGAATGGTTTCCTGTGTAATGTAGTAACTACAGTACCATCAAGTGTCTTAGTGACATGTACATCCAGGAAATCAACCGTAAACAGGTCTATTTTACCTGTAAACTTAATCCCAAACATGTTCTTATTGAGATATTCAACAAAAATATCCCATTCACCCACAGTGCCATTCCATATCACCCAGCAGTCATCTAGGTATCTCCGCCACATCAAAAGCTGTTTCTTAAATGCAAAACCCTCCTGATAAATATATAGGGCTTCAAATAAGCCCATAAATAGGTCTGCATATGTGGGAGCGAAAGTAGCCCCCATTGCTGTCCCTTTGCTTTGGAGATACCACTGGTCCTGAAACCTGAAAACATTATGCTCCAACACCAAAGTTAGTGTGTTAATAATAAAGTCCATGTCATCTCGGGTATAACTCCCAGCTTGTATCAACCAATGATGTACAGCTCTAATACCGCCTTGATGTGGGATGCTGGTATATAGAGACTGTACATCTAAGGTACCTAAATGGGCTTCAACTGGTACTTGCAAATCCTCCATCAAGGATAAAAATTCAGTGGTATCTTTGATACGTGCCCTAACCTGACGTAAAAGAGGTTTTAATCTGAATTCCAAGTATTCAGAAAGGGGCTCAGTCAATGAACCTCTGCCCGCTACTATTGGCCTGCCCGGTGTACACACTAAAGTTTTATGGATCTTGGGGACCAGGTAGAAGTACTGATGTCTAGGTGAATCCACTTTCAGTTGTTTGTATAGACTATCAGTAATGCTACCCCTCTTGAAAGCTCTACTAAGAAACCTATCTATAGTATTCTTAAAATCAAGTGTCGGGTCCATGGGGAGCTTAATGTATGAGATAGAATCATTTAGCTGCCTCATAGCTTCCTGGGTATACTCCATTCTATCCCAAATCACTGTAGCTCCCCCCTTATCAGCCCCCACTATAATGATATCTTTATTATTAGTCAGAGTTTGCAAAGCCTCATACTCCTCTTTAGTAAGATTCTTAGAGTAATTAATAAATATACTAGAACGATTTGTCTGTAAGTCTTGCATTACCAGATTTTCAAAAGTTTTCACAGCACTATTATATGGTGAGAGAGACAGAGAGAGACAGAGTCATATTTACCATGACAAATGCCTGGTGACAAAGCCATGGTCTCAAGCTCAATGCCGAAAATGCATTGGCATCCCTTTTGGTAAAAACTCTGTACCCATGAACTACCACATAGGTGGTAGTCGACTTAACACCGAAAGTGTGATAAGAGACCATGGGACACAAGTGGACAGTAGTCTCCCCTTTGATAATCACAGTGCCACACTAGTCATGTAATCTGTCTACGTGGCACACCTCATCACAAAAGGTGTGTCATCCAGGGAAAAAGCGGTCAGTGTTCTCCCTACTCATCAATCACAAAACCCATTATAGAGTACAATTCCCCTTCTGGTATGTACCTCACAAGACATCTACAGCAACTGGAAAGGCCACAGACATACCTCACAAAGAGTATTACTGGCCTCAAACAGATGCCTTATGCAGACCTTCTCACAAATCCACAGCTAGACTGTGTCACATACCGCCTACCTGGAGGTGACCTCTGCCTAACATACAAAGCTATGTCAAACCCAGAGCTGTTGGACATGCTCCACATAAACAGATCACAATCCCTACAAGCTACACGCTCAAGGGACCTAAACCTTGTCACCTCAATAAACAGAACATGCTGGAGGGATAGATTCCTATCTCAGAGACATCTCATACTCTGGAACAAACTACCTATCAATAGCAAACAAAGCTCCTCAGTAGCACTCATCATGAATAATCTTGATGATTGGATGGGAGATAGGAAATACACCCCAGGAATCACTTCTGTGGCTCTGCTTGACAGGGGCACATGAAATTAAATTACTTGGGTGTCAAAGGCCAGGGTACCATCTGGCTAGGCTTCTATTGGCCCTAGGGCCAATAGCCTATTACCTACCTATGAACCAATACACACCCATATGTACTTGTTGCAATAATTGCTATGTGAGGTTGACTGAGTGTGATGGTGAATGTGTTGGTGAATGTGTCACAGTTGTGTATATGTGTATATGTGGGATAGCTTAGTGGGAAACTGTTTCTGTCATGGTATTTTGTGGCCTAGCTCTGATCCCACCAAAAGATGTGTATGCTATTGCTAGGCAGAAAAATCAGTATGGCATATGGTCTGACGTAGTCCCTTGGTGTTAACTGGGGTGTGCCATTGGAGGCTAAAGCAGTACATGTATGCTTATTGATTGGTACTGCTGGTGAATCCAAATCCTGTATGAACTGTAGTACTACCTGAAGCTGTAGGCCTAAACAGCACAGTATGGTGTATGTCCACATTGCTTGAAACCACTGTTTTGTGTGTTCCATGTAGTCCTCACAGATTACATACCTCAGGCATAAGGTTTTGTAAGTACTGACACACAGTACTGTATGGTATACACGTAAAGCTCATCTGGGTTGCCATACCTCTGTGTCCTGTATGTATGTCTGATGTGTGTGTGGGTATGCCTGTAACATTCCCTCAGTCATGTGTGCTACAGGATATAAGTGCGTATCTAGCAACATGTATAGTCTAGTACAGCAGTATGCCACTTATATTCATGAATGTGCACATATTTTAGGCAGGGGTTTGCCATCAACAACTAGTGTGGTATACTGGTAATACTGTAACTGGACTTTACAATCATTGCAATGGATGACATATTTCTTTATGCGTTAGCTTGATATATACCTCCTGTGGCTAGCTGGTGCATTGTGTTGCATACAGTGTGCCATGTATTGTGTTGCATACAGTGTGCCATGTACTGTTGTATAGTCTTACATAGTGGTTTCTCTTTGTTGCTGTGCAGAACATGGTTTAATATATAGAGCGTGCCAGGCACTGTCAGGCAGTTGTGGGTTGAGCACTGATATGTGGTATTGGAAGTGTGTATCTTCTGACAGACAATAGGTTGCTATTTATGGCAGTTCAGTGATATCTGTACTGTAGAATGTTAAGTGTGCCACATGACTTGCTCACACATATTGTTTCATTGTCTTCCAGGGTCATGGCCCACCATTGCAACCCAACCTATAGTCCTGCTGAGGATGAAATCATAACGACCAGTCTGCTTCAGCACTACACCCTGCTATTCTCAAGAACCAGCCAGGACCAGCATGAGCGGACTGCACTGTGGCAAGATGCTGTCCGTAGGGTAAATGACATAGGCATGCATAACCAGACATATGAGCAGGTATGCCATCACTGCAGTGATTTACTTAGACATGTCCAGCACCGTGCGTCTGATGCCCATAGACAACAGCTTGCCACAGGTGGTGGGGTTACCATCCATCCCCCCTCAGCAGAGTGGAGGAGCTGCTCCTGAGCCTAGTGGCTCCTGGCCAACAACAACAACAGCAGACATGTATCATCATGGAGGCTGGAGCCCCCCAGCAAGTTCACATGGAGTGTGCAGGTAACATGGCATATCTGTAGACTACTGTTACCTCTATTGGTAGATCATGCATATGTGAGATGTGTACTGTGTAGTTAGAAGATGTGGAGCCTGGTGTTGTGCAATACTGATAATCTGGAACATGATCTGTAGGCCTGTGACTGTCAACCATTGTACTACTGTAAGATTGCAAACCCACAGTAGCAATGCCACAGTTGTTGCCACTGACAAACTGTCTCATATCCTTGTAGGTCCCTCTGGTGTGGCAGCAAGGCAGCAGACCCATGCTGGTGAGCGTGTTCTACATTTAATATTGCAAATAAAATGTGCATGTCATAGGTGAGGTGTAGGCCATGTACACATCTAACACACCTATGCATAATGCATGCTGTGCATATTTGCTGTGAGACTATGCACATCTCAGTAACGTGAGTAGCTGCCTCAAACACATGCAATACACAGAGCATCCCAAACAATTGTTGCTACACTGTAGTGGACAATGGATAGTCAGAGTCGATACACATGCACACAGCATACACAACTTTGTCATACGCAGTACATGTTAATATGCTACACATGGCATATTCAGACACCCGCTGTAAGGTCACACTCCAGTATCCCAAATGTCATCCATACAGTACACAAAATATACTTGAGGGGTAGAGGCCTATCATGGGGCAGTGTGACACTCTTCAACACACAACACATTCATGTTAGGCAATGCTCCCTATTGGGCACCTTACAAACCCATGTAACAACTGGCTGTGAAATGGCGAATGTAGCCATGGTACTGCAGTTCAGGTACAGCGTAATAGGTGCCGGTCTGGCACACATTAGTAGCCTTGAGTGACCACATGATGCTGCATGATGATGGCTTATAGTACTACACCCCATCCAGTTACAGTAACCACAGTACTACACATAGCATTCATTGCTATATACCTCAATGTTGTGTGTGTGCAAACATATGCACCTATACACAATATGCATAGCAATCACCATTTGCACAAAGTGACACATATCTGTCTTGTAATGCTATTGAGTGTATAGGTCACATGACACACATTGGGTATGTGTGATGTTTAATGTTGCATTTGTGTTGTGTTGTAGCATGCCATGTCATGGCTGGCACTGGCATGTCCACAATATGTTCTACACTCACCATAACTACTGTACAATGGCTATGTTGAGCAATGGTATTCCATCAGGTATACATGCACCACTCATCCTGTGTGTATACATAGCATGCATGAGCTAAACTCGTGTCCACAATTATCTGCTAAAGACACAGATGCTCTAATCAGTAATGGATATCTATGTGACACACAGATAAACATCCAGCCATGGTATGTATACCTGTGAGTGATGGTGCACAGCACATTGAAGAGCTTGTAATACTTGCACAGCAATGTTGTGTCCATGTATACATTGCATTCCAGAGTGAGGCCAATCACTGAACAACAACACACATGCATCAAAGCCATGTATATTGTTATTAGCAAGGACTGTCTACACTCGCACTGCATGCTGTTGAGCAACACACGTCCTGCATGCTGACACATGTGATATGACTGTTTGACTTGTGATACTGTACCCCACCATCAACCGCTATTGAGTATGTTCTTGATTGCTGGTGGTGTGTGTGTGTGTGTGTGTGTGTGTGTGTGTGTGTGTGTGTGTGTGTGTCTTCTTTAGTGAGGAGTGTATTTGTGTGCATGTGTGCATGTGTGCATGTGTTCATGTGTGCATGTGTTCATGTGTGCATTTGTTCATGTGTGCATGTGTGCATATGTGCATGTGTTCATGTGTGCATTTGTTCATGTGTGCATGTGTGCATGTGTTCTGACATCATGTACAGGTCGTAAAGTGTGTTTCCTGTCTTCCTCTCACAGGTGCTGAGGTTGGGCTGGTTCACTGTAGCAGGGAACCTGATGTCACTGACACAAATAGTGATAATGAGGATAGGTGTGTTGAGGCACAGGCATGTTTGCCAGGGTCTGTCTTTGGGCCACCAATCGACAGTACACAGGTGTCCACCCCATCCATGCACACAGTCATACTGCCAATACATCCATCATCACCAATGCCCTTAGCTGAGGGACATTGTACAGTCGGCAATGGCCAGGACAGTGTGGTATCTATGGCACATGCATCTGGACACAGCAGCCATACCCAGAGGTCCGGAACGGTACCACATAGGCAGATGTCCAGGGGTTATCATCAGAGCACTGCTGGTCATCATGCCCCTGGCAGACATGCCACAGGTCTTACAACCTCACGCATGTTCCAGGCTGTCATGGAGGCACAGGCATGTATGGAACGGTACACCAGACAGGGACTAAGGGCACAGAGGGCACATAACACTGCTTTAAATGACAGCATCCATGACCTAGCAGGTGCCATCGGTAATTACACTGAGGTCACTGATAGAAGTTGGGGTGAGACATTAGATGTCCTCCGCAATGTCATGTCCATGTGTCAGGACAGTGCGGGATGGTTGAGACATTGATGTAGATGTATGCCAGCAACATCAGCAGCTGGCAGTCTCCGCGGACATCCCTCAAGTCACAGCCGCTCCCGTAGTGCCAGTACCAGCCCCAGCAAAGTTGGGGGTGGGCTGTCCATAGACCGTCCTAGAAGACCATGTGCACATGGCACTGGCCAGTCCAAGCAGGGACCTGCATCCAGTGTACATATGGATGGGGATAGTACCCAGTCTGGCTTAGTACCTGATACTGTCAGTAGCACCCCTGCCAGGCACAGGTACCGTATCCGTGGCCAGAGATGGTGATCTGTAAAGCCTGACATGTACAGTCTGTGGCTGTCCCACAAATCCCCGTATATGGCAGCCACATGGTGGATTTGTGTGCATGCAGACACACAGACACACATAAACCAGACACCTAGGGCTAACACATGCCCACACATATTACATCAACATTGGCCCATACCAGTACTCTTGGCCGTCACACACACACACACACACACACACACACACACACACACACACACACACACACACACACACACACACACTTGTCGATTGTATGTCTCAATGTAGGCCTCTGGCAAACCAACAACACACCCTGTGCATATGATGAAGCCTGTGCCACCTCCTGTCATCTGTAACATTGATGCAGGAACAGGCTAACATGGTGCTGATGCACAGGGTGACTTTATAGCAGTATAGCAATGTTAGCATGTTGTCAGCAGTAAAGTGTAATGATATCCTTGAATGTATAGCTGAGCAGGCATGATGCATTAAAGCTATGATTGTCAATGTAGTATTGTTTACACCAGTGTTAATTCCAATAGTGTATTGTCCGCCCACATGCCACTTGGCTGATGTGTGTAGTATTGGCAGCATATGTTAGAGAGTGGACAGTACGTGTGGGATGTGTGCAGCACAGGTTTGCAGGTGTACATTTGTGAACATGGTGGAGGTGCACTGTCTGCATGTACGTGCATAGTGGATACATGGGCAGGGTGACATGCTGTGTATTACACAGTGTTAACACTCCATAGTTTCTATTGGTGGCCAGTATGCATTGTACTACACACATTTTAGAACTTGGGTACACATGTGTGTATGACATGGTTTGACACTGTGCTGTGGGTGATACTGTTACTATATGTCATTGGTTTGCATTCTGGTAGTATACATATCCTCAACAGCCTGACCATAAACAATCATTAGATGATGTCTTGACAACTGACACACAGATGTAGGACACACAGTAACATTTGGATCCTTCAGGTACTATACTATGCCAGTAACCAGTGGTATTCACCTGCACCCATTCCTGGGACCACTCCTGTTTGACATATAGCTCTCTTAAGTACAAGCAAACACAGTATGGATATGTCCATCCATGTCTGGAAATGCATACTGTGGCCTATAATGCATTCTCCAGATGACACACACGTCCTCCACAAGGGTATCATACAGACAGATACCTGTTGTCAAATCCATGCTGTAAAGCTATAAGCCAACTAAAGCATAGTCATCCACCTTTACAAAACATAGTATCCCCACAGTACCTCATAGGTAGTAGCCCTCAACATGTTGAACAGGTACCAATGTGTACATACAGCCAAGTGTTACGTCATCTCTCCTTTGGTAATCACATTTCCAAAGTTTTTTGAAATCCCTCGGTGAATCACATAAGCAATAAGGGGTCTGCATGCATATCCACAAAGGTTGTTGTACACCTATAATGAATAGCCATTATTGACAGACTTTGCTGCATTTGAATAGGTCTGAAATATACCTCAGGCATAAACCCTCACTCACACTATTCAATAGAAACCGTAATGATTGTGTGTGACATGGATGACCTAGGCCAGGGATCACTGCAGTGGCTGGGCTTGTCACAAGCATACAGATGTGACCTAAGGTCTGGAAAGCGGCAGCACACTCTGGCAAAGATAACAGATGTGTTCATGGAGGAAGCAGGGTTCCCACCTATGAAATAATTGAGGTCACATGTACGTATATGTATTTGCCACACAGCTACCTGACGTGCAATGCACATACTGTTGTCATTGTGATATGTCATACAGTAGTGAAAGCAAAACCCACAACCCAGTGACCAACTGTATCACACACACACACACTCACCGAGTGCAGGATTCAAATCCCTACCTAACTAGGTTATGATATTAGAGCCGTACACATTAACACGACGTGCTATACACATTACTGGGAGCTTTTCTTTCCACAGGTATATTTGTAGGATGGTGACATCATCAGACTTGACAAAGATGAGTATACCACTTTTAAGGTGTTTCAGTAGTCTTCAAAAAGGTTGCTTCGCTACAAGGAGACACACACACTCTCATACAGTTGTCAAGTGCAGGATTCAAACCCCTACTTAACTACTTCATAATACTAGAAAAGTACACATTAACACGACGCGCTATGCACATTACTGAGAGTCTTCTTTTCCACAGGTATATTTGTAGGATGGTGACATCATCAGACTTGACAAAGATGAGTATACCACTTTTAAGGTGTTTCAGTAGTCTTCAAAAAGGTTGCTCCTCTCCAAGAAGACACACACACACACTCATACAGTTGTCAAGTGCAGGATTCAAACCCCTACGTAACTACTTTATAATACTAGAGAAGTACACATTAACACGACACGCTATACACATCACTTGAAGTTCTCTTTTCCACAGGTATATTTGTAGGATGGTGACATCATCCGACTTTACAAAGATAAGTATACCACTTTTAAGGTGTTGTAGTAGTCTCCAAAAAGGTTGCTCCTCTACAAGGAGATACACACACACACTCTCATACAGTTGTCAAGTGCAAGATTTAAACCCCTACCTAACTACTTTATGATACTAGAGCAGTACGCATTTACATGACGCATTATACACATTACTGGGAGCTCTTCTTTCCACAGGTATATTTGTAGGATGGTGACATCATCAGACTAGACAAAGTGGGTTACATTAGGTGACATTAGGTGGGCTACATAGAAGGAATTTCTAAACACTTTGGCAATGTGATCATCAAAGGAGAGTTTACTATCTACCTGGGTCCCCAGGGCCATAATTACATTCTCCGTACATACTGAATTACCACCTATGTGGTAATTTCTGTGCACTTTGTTTTATCCAAAGGGGATGACTATGCATTCTTTGGCATTCTGCTTGAGGGCATTGTTTTGACACCAGGTATCTGTCTCTGTAAGATCCTTCTGGAGGATGTCTGTGTCAGCCATAGAGTCGACTATGGACCACAGTTAGCAGTCATCTGCAAACTTGTTCAGCCATACTCCTCCCATGCTTACCTGTACCTCTGAGCAGTATCTACTGAACAGGTGGGGTCCCAGGACCAAGACCTGTGGGATGCCATTAGTGACTGGTTTAGAGTCGGACATGGCACCCTCAACTCTGAATATGTTTGTTTGATCTGTGAGCCAGTTGACCACCCATCCTGTGATATAGCTGTTAATGTTCAAGCTGGTAAGCTTGTCCATGATGCCAGAGTGGGGAATTGTGTCGAAAGGCCTTAGTGAGGTCCAGGTGGGCTGTGTGGACTACTTTCACCTCCATCTATGTCCTTGGTAACTGTTTCAAATAAGTCAACTAGGTTTAGAAAGCAGGATCTGCCTTTAACAAAGCCAAGTTGGGTAGAGTCCAGTGTCTGGAGGTTACCAATGTCTCTGTTTATGGGTTCCATGATAATTTGCTCCATAACTTTGCAGACCAGGCTGAGTGGACCTATAGGGCAATGGTTTCCTGGTTCTGTTGTGGCACCCCCATTGTGGAGCTGGACGACTGTTGCTGTATGCCATTCTTTGGGTACATAGCCTGTGGTAAGGTTGAGTCTGGACAGTGAATGTAGGTGAGGGTGTAGTTCCTTGTGAGGCTGGTGTAAGTCACAGCCTGGGACACCATCCAGTCCCATTGATGCTATGTTCTAAGCTTTGGAGAGGGCTGTTTTTACCTGCATGTCCATGAAGTCTGGGGCTCTGCATTCTTCTGGGATGGACACAGGCCCTTTTGGGGGTGATGGGAGGGAGCTTGCATTGAACTTGTCCGCCAGGATGCGGGCAGTGTAAGTTGGTTCAGTTTATTTTTTGCCATTTTGCAGTAGCTGACAGCATATTTGAGAGTTGCCACCTAAATGTTTGGTATAGCTAATGAAGGCTTTGTGGTTGTTATTCTTACATTCCTTGGCAATTTGTCTTTAGAAACTGGCCTTGGATTATTTTATGAGCGATCATTGTTTCTTCCTAATAATGATCAGTGATGCCTTTCCTTTTGTGAAGTTTGCTCTATCATGTGTTCGTTTCCTCCTTCTGTTGTATAGCTTATTTATGGGTGATGACCTCCAGATTGGTTTCTTATTTTTGGAGAAGTGCATCTTGGTTTTATTTGGAATGTCTCGATCCATGCATCCCTGTAGATGCTCATAGAATGCACTTGTAAATGATTTGGCAGATTGTATAGCATTATCCTATAGCAAGGGGGCTTTGGAAATTTCCACTTTGGTCTTGGGAAGTGTGCAGTTTGCTTTAGAAGATGTCTTCACAGTGGTTTCCTTGCCTGGGGGGTGGGGGTGGGATGTGGATGTCCAGTGTGATTACTTTATGATCTGATATTACCAGCAAGGGGTTTATCTCTGTTGTGGAACACAGGTACCCCATGTTGGTGATGATCAGGTCCAGTATGTTGTCACCTCTAGTGGGAGTGGTCACCAGCTGTTCCAGGGTGTTTCAGGTTTTAAACTATAGGAAACATTGGGCAAAGGACGTTGTACATGAGTAATTCTCCCACTCACTGTTTGGGTAGTTGTAATCTCCTCATATAATGGTGTTTGATAGGACCTTTATATTTTCCACTGTTCTCAGGAATACTGAGTGAGGTTCCTGAAACAAGGTAGGTGATCTGTAGCAGGCTACAATCTGATAAGCAGCTTTGCCCAATGTTAGTTGCACTTGCATGGTCTCCAAGGCCTCATGCTATGCCACTAACATGAAGGTGTGGGTATCCATAAGGTAAATGGATACAACCCTTCCTTTTGTATTTCACTCTGGGTTTTGGGGCTGAAGATCAGAGGGATTGTGAGTGTTTTATGTGGAGCATGTCCAACAGCTCTGTGTTTGACATAGCTTTGTATGTTAGGCAGAGATCACCTCTGAGTAGGCGATATGTGAGAGAGTACAACTGGAGCATTTTGAGACGGTCTGTGTATGGCATGTATTCCAGGCCACTAATGCTCTCTGTGAGGTATTTCTGCAGGCTTTCCCATTGTTGTAGATGTCTTGTGAGGTACATAGCAAAAGGGGCATTGTACTCTATTATGGATCTAGTGAGTGATGAGTAGAGGGGAACAATGTCCTCTTCTATTCTGCATGAGACACCTTTAGTGATGAGGTGTGCCACGTAGAAGGATTTCCTGACTACTGTGGGGATGTGATTATCGCAGGTGTGTCCACTGTCCACCTGTGACCCAAGGTCTCTTATCACACTTTCAGTGTTAAGTATACTATCACCTATGTTGTAGTTCATGGCTACAGAGTTTTTACCAAAGGGGATGACAATGTACTTATTGGTATTCAGCTAGAGGCCATGGCTTTGACACCAGGCATCTGTCTCAGTGAGGCCCTTTTGTAGGATGGTCCACATCTTTAGTATTTACAATTATAGCTCCTAGTTTGCAGTCATCTGGAAACTTCATTAGCCACAGACCTTCCATGTTAAAGTTTACTTCAGGGAAGTAGATACAAAACAGGACAGGACCCAGGACTGGACCCTGTGGTACTGCACTCGTCACTGGTCCAAAGTCATACTTGTAGTCTGCTACTTTCACAGTGTGTGTTCTGTCAGTGAGCCAGTTGGCAACCCATCTTGTGACATATCAATTTATACCTAGTTTAGTGGGTTTATCTATAATTCCAGAGTGGGGGATGGTGTTGAAATCTGTGGCAAGATCTACATAAGCTGTGCGAACCACCTTACCCCTGTCTACGGTTCTGGTGACTGCTTCAATGTCGTCTATCAGGTTTAGGAGACATAATGCATTTTACAAACCCAACATGGTTGTGGTCCATAGTTTAGAGTTTACCAATGTCTTTTTTTATAAGTTATATGATGATACATTCCATAGCCTTGCAGAGCAGGCTCATCAGGCTAATGGGGTGCTAGTTCCTGGGGTCTGTGGTGTCTCCACCCTTGTGTAGTGGGATAACCATTGCTGTGCACTATTCAGCAGGCACAAAGCCTGAGGTGAGGCTATGACTGAACATAGTACATCGATGTGGTGCCTGTTCGTTCTGTAGTTTGTGTAGAACACAGCCTGGGAAGTTATCTGGTCCCATGGATGCTGTGATGCTGGCTTTGGAGAGTGTTTTTTACCTGAGCAGCCATGATGACAGCAACTTTGCAGTCTTCCGTTCTAGAGATGTGCTCTTTCATGAGTGAGAGGGGGGTAAAGTTAGCACTGATCCTATCCAGCAGGATGTTGGCAATATCAGTTGGGTCTGTATATTTAGTGCCATTGAGCTGTAACTCAGAGCAGATCTGAGTGTTGCCATGACATGGACCTGTCTATTGGGCAGAGATCTCCTGAGTAGACAGTATGCAACAGAGTACAGCTTGAGTTAAATTCAGTCTTGTTGCATGGGGCAACTGTTTGAAGCCAGTAATCCTGTTGAGGTACTTCAGTGGTCTTTCCAGTTGCTGCAGGTGCCTAGTCAGATTCATCGCAAGTGTGTTGTGGTACTCTCTGACGGGTCTGATGACTGATGTGTAGAGGGAACCTCCTTTGACCTACATGCAAAGACCTTGGCAGTTTGTGGGAACACATGGCATGATTGTCTGACCACTTTGTGAACGTGTTTCTGGAAGTAGAGATGACTATCCATATGTGTCCATAGATCCCTTATTATCACCTCCATATTTAGGGTGTTGGCACCTATGTGGTATTTGTATGACTGTAGCTTGAGGCCATAATTTTGACACCACATCTGTCTGACTGAGACCCTTTTTAGGGATGTCTCTGTTGTCCCAAACATCAATTATGATGACTTTTTTGCAGTCATCCACAAACTTTGCTAAACATAGCCCTTGTGTGTTTGACTGTATTTCTGAAAAGTATACACCAGACAGGAGGGGTCCCAGGACTGAGCCATGGGAGACAGCAGTTGTTACCAGCTTGAACAGGAGACCACAATTCTTATCTTGTGTGATCTATCTGTGCCCCAGTTGGCAATCCATCAGATGACATACATATTTATGCACAGGTTGTTGATTTTGTGGATACAACATCTGTCTGGGATGTTGGAAAAGGGCTTTTCAAGGTCTATGTGGGACGTGTGTAGCTCATTTCATTGATGTATGTCCTGGGTGACTGCCTTCAAAACAGTCTAGCAGGTTTGGGAGCCATGATCTGCCCCAGACCAAACCAAAATTGGTAGGGTTGGGTGTTTGTAGGCTCCCAATAGCTCTGTTTATGAGTTCCATCATGTTGGACTCCATGGACTTGCAGATCAGGCTTAATAGGCTTATAAGACAATAGTCCCCGTGGTCTGTTGTGCACCAACACTTGTGGAGTGTGCCAAACGTTGCTGTAACACATTCAACAGTTTCATATCCTGTACAAAGGGTGAGGCTCAACAGACTGTTCAGGTGTAGGGTCTGTTTGTTCTGGAGTTCACTTATGACACAGCTAGGGAAACAATGTAATCCCATAGACGTCATGTTTTCAGGTTTGAAAGGAGCTGTTTACCCATTCTATATGTGATATTTATGCTTTCACAATCTCCAGGTATGATGATAGGGCCTTTTGTCAGTGAGAGGGAGGTATGTATGTATGAGCCTGTCTGACAGGATGTTGGCAATGTCAGTCATTTACAGTTTGCACTGACTCAGGACATATATGAGTGTACATTGCTATTTATGACATAGCGGAAGGAAGTGTCATGGTTCTCTATGGACTCCTTCACAGATTATTTTGCCAGAACATGGATTGGATAATGTTTGGAGTGCACATTGTTTATTCATGATTCTGATTGCAGGTTTATCGATCTTCTTTGCTTTTTCACTTTCTGTGAACAACTTAAGTACTTGTTGTACATAGTTTGATTATGACAGGGTTCCAATATATTATATGTGTCTGTTTTCATATAACTGTGTGCACAAGGCAGGATTGGTGAATAGTGACCGGTTCCTGGGGTAAAACATATGCAACTGCCAGATATGTGTGTCCCACTGCTGTACTCAGACATGGCCTAAGTGTGGGAGCATGCCCAGTATGACCTTTCAGTATGTTGTTGCCTGACATTTGCTTCATTTATTTAAGTGTGTGAGTATGCCCAGTATGACCTTTCAGTATGTTGCTGACTGACATTTGCTAAATTTGTTTAAGTGTGTGAGCATGCCCAGTATGGACATATATACTATATGTGTGTGAAAAATGAAGTTGGTTTCTACTTCAGGGCTCACCTTTGTGTTGTACATCGACAAGAAGCACGCTGTGCCTGCAGGGCTTCCATGAGTCACTTTGCATAGACTTATCAACATTTCTACATACAGGGGGGAAAGCTATTATTTGTACATTTCTATCCGGGGGGCACACCTGATTGTTACTGTCGGTGTACATAGGATGAGGGGTTCACCTGACACTTATACACATTTGCTAGGCCTGCACTGCTATCTCAGGTACTCTATTTCAGTCCGTACTGTTGCCTATCATACTGGCTAGAGGCATACTACTGTACTACAGATCTTAGCTTCCAATTTCACGTATATTAGTTTGTGACTTCATAGCCTACCCAACCCACATCACACTGCCTGGCCTGCTGTTATCTGTCTGCATAGGCCTGGGGGGGAGTTCAGAGGGCATGATACAGCATTTGTTTGTGTTTGTGTTAGTCTACAATTGTCCTGCTGTGTCTGTGCCAGTGAAATGCTGTCATGGCTTAGTGGTTCAGTACTGTGACTATAATGCACAGTATCCTGAGTTTGAGCCCTGTCACTGCTTTTTATTTTCCTGCTGGGCAGACCTGAATGGTTAAGGAACAGTAAAGCAGGTGTGAGTGTGTTTACCTGACTTTGCTCGACTTTGCCTGACTTTGCTCAACATTGCCCAACATTGCCCAACGTTGCCCAACGTTGTGCTAGTTAGTGAGGTGCGCAGCTCCATGCAATTGTGCTTAAATATGTTAAATAGTGGTAAAATGTGCTTAGCACTGCTTTATATTGCTTAAAATAGGGCGATCATGCCTCAGGGTGGTGCTGCAGGGCTGCCTATGTCAGATGCACATAATACACTCCCTATACATGTTTGAAAACAGGTAGTGTCAAGTTAGGCATCCCTTTTATTGTATGTGTGAGTCAGAGAGAGGTGTCATTTCCAGGGTTCCTACTGAGTCAGTGTATGTGCTATGCATTGCCTCTTTGCCAAGGCCAGGGCATACTGGATACACCTCCTTCTGCCTACTGGGGTAGGCTCAGGTTGTTCCTCCTCCGAGTCACGCTGTGCCTGTACAGGCCGTGGCAATGGTGGGGGACTGTTTGGCCCTGCCCCATGCTGTTCCTGCTGCAGCTGTTTTCACAGGATCATATTGTGTAGCATGGCACATACCATGACAATTTGGGTACATGTAGTTGGTGAGTACTGCAAGGCTCCGCCAGATGTGTCCAGGCACCGGAACCATGACTTGAGCATCCCAAACACATGCTCAATAATGTTTCTTGTTTGTGCGTGTGCCTCATTATGGAGTTCTTGTTCGGGTGTGTGTGCATTTCTGATGGGATCCAGCATCCCCCACTAGGTGACTGTCAGGGATGTCCCCATTGGCAAATCTCTGGTACAGCTGTGTCAGATGCCAGATGTGGGAATCGTGATAGCTTCCAGGGCAGCCAGCACACACATTCATTAAAATGCCCTGGGCATCGCACATGACCTGGCAGTTGATGGAGTGGAAGCCCTTGTGATTGATGTAGACCCTACCCCTCTCATCGGGTGGTGCTTTGATGTGTATGTGCATGCAGTCTATTGCACCCACTACCTCAGGGTATTCTGATATTTGGTGAAAAGATGCATATTGCTGGCCAATGCCTCACTGGAATTGGGGAAATATACGTGCTCACCGACATGTGCTGACATGGCATCCAGGAACTGGTGCAGTACCCTGGATGCTGATGCCTGTGAAACCCCCATTATATCACCAGTTGGTCTCTGGAAGGTACCTGTAGCTAGTATTCGTAGGCCAACACATACCTTGGTATCCACTGGGATGGGTTCCCCTCTGTTGGTTCTGTGTGTGAGGCGTGGCTGGCACAGCTCAACAATTTGCTGCAGGAGGTCTCTGTCCACTCTATAGCACTCCACTATCTCCAGCTCATGTAGCCCCTTGTAGGTTACCCAGGGTCTGTACACTCTTCTCCGTCTCCTCACTGTGGGTTGCTCAGCAGCATTCACAACATCACCACCCTCAGCACCTTGCTCATGTTGATTTGTGATAGCAATAGCAGCCCCTAACATTTTGTCTGACTTAAGCTTTTTAAGTTTTCACTCTTTGTATACTGCAATGTTGCAGAGTTCTTGGGAAAAAAACAGGGTTGACTGCTGTTTGCAGAGTTTAAAGTGCTGGGCTGGGCTGGGCTAGTCTACTGCCTGTGTAATTGGCTGATTCTGATATATTTCACCTGGCAGCTCTGCTAGTTCTCCTTGGTTAACTTCCTACTACTGCTTTTCCTTCCTTTTTCCCTTTCTATTTCCACAAGGGGCAGCGCCGTGCAAACAAGTGCACACACGCGCACACTCGCACACACGTGCACACATGCTGTGTGCCCGTTTGCAAGAGATTTCAGATATATCCACGGCGTACACCTTTGGTTTCTTGTTTTCAGCTAGGACAACTGTAGACACGCCTCTTGCAATCCTGAGCAACTCAGGGCAAACACAAGCCACTGTGCTCCAATCAGCTTACAGTCTTTCAGACATACCCCCTCATGATGTCACCTATCTTCTACTCTACTACTCCCCTATTCCTACACTTACACTCTAGGGACATGGCTCACATGCCAGGGAAAATTGGGATTCACTATCCTTATCCTCATTTGCATAGGATTGCCTACTAATGCTTGGTTACATCTCTCACACTGAGCTCCCCCCTTAGCAACCACTACTCAGTGGCCATGTTGTTTTCAGCCTGCCATTCACCTGCATGGCAGAACAAGCTTTTTAGTGAAAATGCCCATTTGTTGCTATATTTTCACTTTTTTATTTTATTTAAAGTGCAGCACGTTTGTGCGCCGCTGCTCTACGCTTAAACATCAGCGATCATGGGAAAAAATGGATTTTAAGGATTTACAACATTTGCAAATGCCAATGGCCTTATATTTGGCCATTGGCATGCTTCCTCAACTAGATGCATCCTTCATTTGGAGCTGTCATAGCTCCGTTTAGCTATTTGCAGAACGGTACTCCGTTACCAATGGAGTACATTTCTGCAAATAACACTACTCTTACACGGACAGGTTAGTGTTTCCTGGATCACAAATTTACCTCATTTGCATAGCTTTCAGCAGCAAATGAGGTAATTTGCATACCATAACACTGTCCGTGCAAGAGTAGCTTTAGAAGCTCTCATGCACGCCCCTGCCGGCTATTGCTGAATCGCTCGGCAGACATATTGCCTGTCTGCCGTCTTACACTACTCTTAGACTCCGTGCATGCCTTTGTGAATCCGGCCCACCCTTTTTTAACTAACTGTAGTATTTCCAATATGCTTTCATAAGATATTTTCTAACAGGTTAGAATCTAAGTTATATTCTCTTTTAAAATAAGTCAGTTTATATGATTTAGTTCTTTTTTAATTATATCATACTGCAACGTACCGTAGATACATTTCTTATTTTTGGTACTATATTTCTTAGGTGTCATATAATATAAAATTATGGTCTAATTTACCGATTGGTGGACCAGTTTTAATCTCACATCCTCAATTTTCAGTAATATAAACAACAAAATCTTTGAGACCCTACTGACATGTAATAAAATACTGCTATTTTGTATTTTATCTTTAAGTCATTTTGCTAGTAAAGCAGAGCCTTTCTTGCCCAGTGGAGTGTGCTCACAGTTGAGACAAAAGAGTACTGACTATATAAATTGGTGTGTTCAAGCTCATATGCTGAAGCAACTGTGGGCATTATGGATGGTTAATTTGTCAACAAAATGATGCGTGACACCGATGTAAGCCTGCTGTGTGATAAAGCAATACACAATTGACCCTACCACAACAGTGATGGCTTGTTGCCTGCATACTCATGGATACACCAGTGGATGGCACCTGGTCCACCAATGTCCTCAACAGTCATATCTGCTCTGAATTCATATAAGCCATGTCGCTTTGGATGCATTGCAGGATGCAATGCATGCAAAGTGACATACATTGCAGAAGCGTTCCAGTCCCTACAGTGGTTGCTGCTCCTCTGTGGTCCTCTGATGTCATCTGTGGTGGTGACACCTGTGTAGCAGATGTGGGGACTGACATGGGTGGGTTGACCTTTGCTAAACACTGATGATATTGGAGGTTCATTCTTCCCCTTTTCCATCATCTCAGCTGTAGGTGATCTGCGTGCGCCCTCAACTGTTAGCTTTGCTGACACTGTGTCATAGGACTGTACTATGTGCATGCCCCATGCACTGTGTACCATGTACTATGTGCATAATGCCATCACAGTCAGCCATCTGTGACCTGCTGATATCAGGCATGTTCCGAGCTGCTGTGCTGGATTATCTCACACTGGTGAATGCATGCAGATAACATACCTGTGGCAATGCCAAGATCAGATTTGTGTCTGGCACACAGACTGCTACATGTCAATTTTATGTATATATATATATATATATATATATATATATATATATATATATATATATATATAATTACAGCCTAGGGGCACATACATACTTGGTGGTACAGGTTGTCTCTGTTGCAGCACAGGTTCATATCACGTTATCGAAAGCCGATAACGTTGAATGCCACAATGTCGAACACTATGCATTGAATGCTAAAAATAGCGAAGCTGAAGAACATCAAATTCTTTCCTAGGGCAAGAATTTGGTTGTCCATTTCTGTGGCTTCGCTATTTTTAGCATTGTGGTGGAAAGTTATGGGGGTTCAGGTAAGTGTGTGATTGTGTGGACGTTAGGTTTAGGGCATGGGTTACGTGAGGTAGGGTTAGGGTGCTGGTGAGGTGAGTGTGCAATAGTGACAGAGTTTAGGGTTAGGGGCAGGTTAAGTGAGTGAGGGTTAGGGCACGGGTAAGGTGAGTGTGCGATAGTGACAGACCTTAGGGTTAGGGTTGGGTTAAGGTAAGTGGATAGATAGTAGTGTTTGTATAGTTTAGTGTAGGGTTAGATGTATGATTTTAAGTGTAAGTGTGTGGATTGCTGTTTTTTTGGTGTGCCTGCATTGTGTGAATGTGTTTCAGAATAGCAAATTTTTTTTCCCTGGGAAAATATTTGCTGTTCTGAATGTTCGATATTGCGTGCTTTAGATTATTTAGGTTCGATTAACTGGTGTTCAACGTTATTGGCTTTCGATAACGTGATATAAATGCTGCAGCCCCAGTGTATCTGGATGATAATTACATATGTGTGTTTGTTTGAGTACACAAGTCACAGTTCAAGTCATTGTTGTACAGGTATGATATGTGCCAATACTCAGCTGGTTTATGCACTACAGACACTCAAGCATTTGCCAGAAATTGAGATCCCACATGCAAGTCATCAACAGGTCTGAGAGTTGTCTCGTTTTTCCCTTAGGATATCTCTGCAGTGGTGGTCCAGTCTAGAGACCAAACTGTATGGCAATTTCTTGTGATTTGGTCATGGTGCACAGTATCATATCAGGGATCCTGCAACACACTTGTGCCATTGTACTATTATAGCTGCCACAGCACTGATGTCCCACACAACTCTCTGCCACACTAGGTCATAAAAGCCATTGTCTGCTTTACTCCTCAGAAAGATAGTCATACCTTGTGCACATAGGGCTTTTAGTGGTATCTGCATTTCCTTTATGGTGAAAATTTCCAGCCATTTCCCTTCCTTCAGTCTGATTACAATATCAAAATGCATGTGTGTGTGTGTGTGTGTGTGTGTGTGTGTGTGTGTGTGTGTGTGTGTGTGTGTGTGTGTGTATGTGTGTGTGTCCATAACAACCAGCAATTGACTCAATATTGTTTTCAGCCCTGATGACTTCCAAGATGGCTGCACTTTGAGTAGCAGCTTATTTCTAGCTCTCCCAGTGTGAAAACAGAAACTCAGCAGTGAAGCCCAGTGTTTATGGGTACATTTCAGTAACTGGCTGGTAAGTGCACTGCCCACATGCCAGGAATAAAAAAATACAGAAGAGCTGGAAAAGATCAGCTACAAAAAGTGAGGAATAAACACTGACTGAGGAAAGTTCTGCAGCTGCTTAGCAAAAAGCAATGCAATCTTCAGATATGACTTCCAATAACCTACAGGAAGATATAAGACAACTGCATACAGACCTGATAAAAATAAACAAAACACTGATGGAGTATATCAACACAAACAACAAAAGGCTGGAAAAAAATGGAAGAAGCTTTAAACAGATACTCAGATGAGATGAAATGAAGAAAAGGCTGGCTGAATATGAGACTGCTCATGAAGAGATATTTCAAAAAAATAATAGAATTAGAGGACAGAACACGTAAGGAAAACCTGAGATTTTCAGCTATACCAGAAAAGCTGGAAGGAGCAGACTGCATTAATTTTATGAAAGCACAAATAAACAGCTGGACTGGTATTCCACAGCCAGAGTTGTTAGTTAAAAGGGTACATCATGTATATATCCCAAACCTGGCTATATAAAGCAATCTAGACCTTTTATAGTAAAGATGCAATCCTACCAGCAGAAGGGGTTGATTCTGACAAAACTGTAGCAGAAGAACAAAGTACTAAAAGTAGGACACAGCAGAGTATTTATGGAGAATGATTACTTATTGTACACCAGACAGAAGAGGAGGAAATTTATTCCACTATTCAAGGAATGTAGAGATGGAGGTGTGAGATTCAAACTGCTGTACCCAGCTGTCTTCAAGGTATTCTTCTCTGGAGGGACAAAATCATTTTTGATGATGTACATGCTAAGGAGGAAACATAAAAGTTTGCCCAACAAAAAGTAAGATGAGAAACAGAAGGAGATTCTGCTTCTTGTCCTTCTGGTAATAAAGACCACAGGAGTACTGTACCTGTGAAACCTTTTCAAAATTTTCAACAGAAAATTTTGGCGAGAAGGAAAGGAGCACACGAGTTGAATAGAAGAATCAAGGAAGAGGATTTTAGAGATGAACAGTAATAAAACCAGTAATTTAATGTGGGATTAGACTGCAATAATTATATTTGTGAAATATGACAAAACAAGAAAATCTGGAATTATTGGACTTTTTCAGAATATGTTGGATTTGTGGGGGACTCTATAGCATACGCCCTACTTCATGTCATTAATGTTCAGAAAAGTGCTTTGGGGAGGGGAAGAATAGGGAGAAAGTTGACTGGAAGTAAAGATTTTTCTTAAATAGTACTAATTTTGTGGCATGTGGTTTTCTTTACATGCTATAAAGTTATGTTTTTTCAGTTATTTTTAAGTGTAATGGGGATTATAAACAGGTACTGCTGTTCTTTTTTTATTTTCTTTCTTTCTTCTTCACTGTTTTTTTCTTGTTCAGTTTTAAGATAGGTAGGCAGTGCAATGTAAAAAAAAGGCCTGGTTAAAAAGCATAATAAAATAAAAATAAAATGAATGTCCTTTTTCTCATTTGGATGAAGGAATGACTGGATTAAAAACCTTAGATTGATTTAGTAACATGTTTTAAGAAAGAGCAAGTAATTGAAAAAGAACATGTAATATTAAGAGTTTTTTTCTAGCAAATACATATTCTCAGTAACAATTCTGCAGTTGGTCTTCATGTTTCCATGGAAACAATATGATAAAGAGAAATTGGCTGCCTGATTCTCATGTCTCCATGGAGACAATCTGATAGAGAAAAACTGACTACAGTCTGGTGGAGAGTGATTGGCTGAGGAAAAAAAAGAAATTGACTAGGAGATAATTTTCTCTGAAAGCATTTGTGTTTTTTCCCAAGGTAGTTAATGTTCTCTAATAGCATTCAGGGGTTTTCCCAGCAGGCAGAGCTAAAAATATAACACAAAACTAATCAGCACTTAGTAGAAGCACAGGCTGCACCATGCGTCTTAGCATGGATAACCTTTCTTTTAGATTAACTCTAGTCTGTGAGTGTGCATGTAGTTGTCAGTTTTGGTCTTTTGTTCCTATTAAGAGGGTATACCTTCAACATTTGATGGTGTACATAGTTTTGTGTGTTAGTATTAAGTTAATAGGTTTTGAGGGTATCGGGAGTGTGTCTGTGTTTTGTTTCAGGGCTTTCAATAAAACAAAAAGTTTTATAAGATGTGGCATAGGCTCAAATGGATATGACAAGAAAAATCTGTATAAAAGTTCAGCCTGACAAACAGTGTGTGCATGTAACACAAAATATGGAACTAGACATTTAACAAAAAAGGTGTTATACATGAAAGGTGAGAATAATAACCTTTTAATAATGTATTTAAATGTAAATGGCCTCACATATAAATACAAAAAAGAAAGAGTACTGAACTATATTAAAATGTAGAGTGCAAATAGTTATGTTACAGGAGACACACTTAGAAAGAATTGAACATGTGAATTTGATAAAGAAAACTTTTCAGGATGGTTATTTTATGGAATACCTGGGACAAAGGAAAATAGGAGTACTATATTAATTACAAGAGGAGCTCCAATAGAAGATAAAAAAAGATAATAATGGCAGATTTGTAGTGCTAAGTGGCTACTGGCAAGGGATGAGGATTACACTGGCATGCATTTACATTCCACCTAAAACTGCTATAATGGAACTTAAGAAGATTCTGGGAGAATAATCAGTTTTCAGCAAGGAATATTACTTATAGGTGGGGACTGGAATTTGATTTGTAGCACTGGTGATGTGTCTGGGGGACCCAGAAGGGAAACTATAACAAAGGAGTACAGATTTTTAAAGTCATTTATGAAAATATTTGGCATGAAAGAAGTGACTTTAGTAATATGAGTCTGGATGTCTGGAGTGAATTTACATATTATTCCCCAAGATATAAAACCTGGGCTAGGCTATATTTCACAGGAATGTGTGTATTTAATTGAAGGTCTTGGATACTCAGCCAATAACGATCACAGATCATGCATCAATAATAGCTAAAATAAAAGCACAAGGTAATGAAATAAAAATGAGACATTGGTGATTTCCCACCTATCGGTTGAAAAGAGAGGAATTTAAGGAATGGGTATTAGAGATTATTCAGGAGCTGTTAGAGAGGATAGAAAGTTCTTCTGAAATATAGCTAGGGAGTGGGATAAAATTAAGGTGGAGTTTAAAAATAGGGTGGAAATAAGAGAAAGAAAGCTATGGTTAAGAAGTAACAATAATTATTTAGAGGGACTGACAAATGTTAAAGTATTGCAGAATGGGGGAATCTCACAGAACAAGACGAGGTTCAACTGCAGAATGCTCAACAGAAAATAAGGGATTACCTCGATAATATGCACAATTTCAGAAAGGCTGCTGTTAAGCAACTGTTTTTTGATAATAACACTAGAGCACAAAAACTTTTAGCAAAATGACTCAGGCAACAGAAAGTAGAAAGGGCTATCATTTAACTTAGGCAGCTAAAACAAGGAAGGTAACATGAGATCCTGTAGAGGTATTAGAAATATTTCAGAAATTCTATGAAAGACTCTGTAAAGCAGAAACATATGAAACATGAAGAAAAGATACAAATGGAAATGTTTATAGAAGAATTAAATATGCCAAGGTTAGAGGTGGATGAGGCTCAATTACTAACAGTGAGGATAGGAGGAGCTGAGATAAAAATTGTGATGTATAAGCAATCTACAGGAAAATCCTCAGGAATAGATGGTATTCTTCTGGAAGTTTGGAAGCTAGGAGGAAAAAGTGATAAAGATCTGGAAAGTTTTATTTAACAGTATTTTAAGAGGAGGAAAAGTACCAACATCCTGGAATAAAGCAGCAGTAGCTGTAATACCTAAAAAGGGCAAAGATCCATCAGATCCAGCTTCATACAGGCCCATTTCCATACTAAACCATGATTATAAAGTGTTCATGTCTATAATGGCTAAAGAAAGGCAAAAGTAATGCCAAAACTGATAGATATGGATCAATGTGGTTTTGTGGAGGGGAGGCAAACATTTGATAACATTAACAGAATATTGATGATCCAGAGGGAAGATGAATGTTAGAAAATACCATTGTTGTTGGTGGATCTTGATGCAGAGAAAGCATTTGGCAGAGTAATCTGGGACTTTATGAGCAGCAGGGCAATGAAAGCATTTGCATTTCCTGAAAAAAATTATAAGTTTGATTAGGAGGATATACGAGTGATTGGAGGTGAAAATTAAAATGGGTGGGCTCCTCTCTGATCATTTCTGCTTGAGCAGAGGAACCAGGCAGGGGTGGCCTCTTTCCCCTTTATTATTTGCATTATATTTAGAGCCACTGGCAAAGAAAATAAGGGACTCAGAAATTCAAGGATATAATTGGTATGGTAGTCAAGAAAAGCTGGCTTTATTTGCAGATGGTATTATTTTATACCTGGTAAAACCATTAAGAGACATTACAGTGTTGTGGAACATTTTGAGACAATTTAAGATCTTTTCAGGATACAACATTAATTTAGTTAAAACATAGGCAATAGCAGTAAATTATTTACCCACACATGAATTGGTTCAGGAATATTCATATTTATGGGGACATGATAAAATGAAGTATTTAGGAGTATGGATTAAAAATTGTTCTGGTGTGGCAGCTAAGGATATGTGGGAAGAGTCTAAACAAAAGATAATACAAAACCTGAGAAAATGGAAGTTTTGTTATATGGATATGGATAATAAGATACAAACAGTTAAAATGTTTTAGTCCATTTAGTCTTATACACAGGCAGACATATTTTTATCAACCAAAGGAGAAGTTGTGGATAGCAATTAATATTGAGCTGAAGGACGTTATCTGGGAAGGGAAGATGGCAAGAGTCAAGTGGGATAAGCTGATTCTTCCAGTAGAACAGGACAGATTGGGTTTACCCAATTTGAAGGGGTATTTCAGAGCTACACAGTTAAGACTCCTATACACAGCACAAGCAGAAAACTATATTTCAAAGTGGAAAGGGATGATGATGAAATGGGAGGAAGCTCAAGAAATAAGGAGAGACTGGGATTTTGGATGGAGGCCTTTAATGAGAATAACAATAATTACACAGGATATTATATCCATAAAGTAGCAGAAAGTATTCTAAGAACAAAGCCAACATGGGATTGGAGAAAGGAGATTCTGCTGATGGGGATGAATGCAATTAGGGATATAGGCAATAGGGGTTTGGAATTTATTGGAGAAAACTGGCAAAGTATCCAAGGTATTAGGAGCAAATAATTTGAGATGGAAAGATGATAGAATGGGAAGACGCCAAGAATTTATTTAGACTGCAGGTTAGAGATTGCATTCCCTATCAGGGATTGATGTCAGAGTATAGGCCAACAGAAAGAAATAAGGGGGTCCTAAATGAAAGATCAGCACTGGTAGAGTTTTTAATAGACTCTAGAACAAAAGCTGCCATTAAAAATGAATAATTAGTAGACAATATAAAATATTGCATGATAACTATAAGAATCAATCAGAGGAGGTTAGAAAGGATTGGGAAGAGAAACTGGATAAGCAATTCACAAAGGAATAATGGGAGGCTATATGTATGTCTCTGAAATATGCAGCAAAATCTAGAAGATTTAGCATTTGTGCCTGGAAATGTTTGCATAGATATTTCTATACCCCAAGTAGACTTCAGATAATTTTTCCTAAGGCAGACAGCAAATGTTGGAGGTGTGACAGGGAAGAAAGAGGTAATTGGGAACATATTTTCTGGGAGTGCAGTGAACTAGCAAACTTTAAGGATTCTTTCCAGGATACATTGTCGGAGATGCTGGGTGGGCAGATTGGTCTAACAAGGGAGATGCTTTTTCTGAGCTATGATACAGAATTGGAATTGCCTAGGCATGGTAAGGCCCTGCTGTATCTAATAATGGTGGGTGTAAAAAAAGCAATTACTAGAAAATGGAAATTAAAATCTATACCAACTATACTAGAAGTAGTGAGTATAGTAACAGAGATAAAACAACTGGAACTGAGAACTTTAAAAAGGGTAGGAGCAAACTACATAGGAAAAAATGGGAAATGTGGGAACAATGCATACAAGGGAGGAATGAGGTTTAAAAGGCAGCAGGACTTAAATGAGCTATGTAGTGTTTGACTGAAAAAGCTTGGTTAGATTATAAGTGATGTATAATGTTTGCAACTGGGAGTGTGTCAGCGTGGTTTGTTTTCATTTATATATATGAATGCCTATGTAGTAGTGATGGTTTACTAAAGATGTTTCTTGTTTAAAAAAAAACTCAGGAATTGAAAATGTATGTAACATTGCTTAGTTTATATGATATATAGCAATATATGTGAATTACAATGTTTGTTATATTAATTATAGTGTGATTACTTTTATATGAATGTAAACTTGCCTATGTTGCAAGTGATAATTTAAGAAAAGTGTTTGAAAAAAAATATTGTTCCCAGTCCCCTTATGGTAGTGACAGCCCTGTGTCCTGCTATAGTGTAACCATTCCAACACTGTTTTATAATTTGGTGACAGTGGGCATGTTGGCCATGATTGGCAGCCACATCCTACCTCTGCACAGTCTGTGCTGGTGTAATGTGAACCTGATATCCACTGCAGCATGTCATTCTGTCCATATGCATAAGGAACTATTTTGCAACACCTACATAAGGCAGTTGACAGAACTGTGAGGTTGAGTCACTCTGGCAAGAATGCAACCTGTTCTCTCCTGTCCCCTGTGCCCTGTCAAGTTAAGCTTCCCAAAGCAGGATTGCAACCTGTCCTCTTCTATCCTGTTGGACTGAACCCCACTCAGCACACCAGTCTATGTCATGCGTTATGCAATGTTACCCCACACACTGCTCTGCTTTGTTACTGTGACTGTTACTTCCATGCACCATTATGTAGACTCTGCAATCCCGAGGTCCATTACCAGCAATCCTGTTGGCACTCATTTTGCCTTTATGTGAATACAATTTTATATCCACTATATTCTAATTTTCTGCATTGATCAACATAATGCAGTCTTCCACAATATAATAACCATATTTTATATCTCAATAAAGTGGGGCTCATAGCTCAGTAATTATGCTAATGAGGGGATTTTTTGCAGTTGTCTGCTTTATCAACTCTAGTTCTTACTACAGTGCCTGAATTTGCTCATTCCTGGGCTGGGAGATCATGTCAGGTATGTCTACATGCATGACCACTGTGAAGTGCAGCCACATTACTGTCACCTTGTACTGCACTGCTGACCATTTGCATCATGGTACTTTTAATGTGCATTGTGCTCCCCTGCTGCCAGTTGATGTGTATCATGTGGTGTTTACTTCTTGTGGCTTCGTGCACTAGAGTACTATTTTTCTCTTTGATTAGACCTAGATGGGATGAGACAATCACCCCAGGCAACATCAGTAAGTGGAGTATATTGCTGGCAGCAGTGTGTGTGTGTGTGTGTGTGTGTGTGTGTGTGTGTGTGTGTGTGTGTGTGTGTGTGTGTGTGTGTTTCTGGGCTGTACATTGTTATTTTGTGTTTTCTGAATAATCTGTCATGGTGCAGACAGCGTAAACTGCACCAGACATAGTGCCTACCACTGGATCCACCAGGAATCCTAGGCTTGTCACTCTGCAGGGCAATGAAGGTCACCCTGTGAAAGGTGACCCCATTGGTAAGGTGGTTGCTTCCATGGCTACCTCTCAGAGGTATTTATTCTTCATCTAAGAGTGATACGGGGGGGGGGGAGGGGCATGGGTGTCCCAGAAGGAAATGTAATTGCTAATGAGGATTGAGGTGGACCAGTGGCTGGATCACTCCTTTGGCATTCTTATGTGTCTTCTTGTGAAGCTCATAGAGTCTCACATCTAGCTGGCCCCATCCATTGGGTCATAAGGGGCAGATTCCATTCATGCTGACAGCCACAAAGGTAACTGATATCTGGGTGGGATCCCTTATGTGCTGGCTTGGCAGGCTCTCCTCACTCTTCCTTACACCAATGTGACACATCTCCTGACTTATTATTTGACCAATCCTCCCAATCACCAGTTATACAAACTCTGTTAGTCCATCTCTCTCTCTCTCTCTCTCTCTCTCTCTATCTCTCTCTCTCTCTATTGTTGGCTCCCTTAGGGTTCACTACATCCCTTGTCAGTCTTTGACTATGTCATATGTGTGTGTACCTTTGAAACCACTTCATTCCCCCTTCCTCTTCCTCTTCCCCTTCCTTTTCATGAAACCTGCATTTTCTCCTTGATGCTTTTCCCATCTACCCTTCTACTTTAAAAACGTTTACCTGTACCCAACAAAGAAGTATACCTTTCTTCCCCATACTAATTTTCCTTTCTAGTTCTCCTTCTATGTGTTCTTCTGCTTGCTCATCCTCATTTCTGCCTGTCGTATCCCCCCATTTTCTGCTCATGTCCATGGTAAAATAACTTCACACTTTGATGACGTTTCCTTATGTTTACTGCCCACAGTGCCCATGAAGCACCTAGGGAGCACTTCATCGCATGTGGGAATTTGCACAGTGTAAGCCACCCCACCTGCCTTATGCTTGTCCTTGGATCACATGAGTGCTTACAATGCAGTTGCTTCAGCAGCATGGTTACTGCCATTATTGCAGTTCTTAAGATAAATTCTGCAGCAGTGTCCTGGCATGAGTGTTTAGTGTTTCCATGCATAAGTAATCTCCAATAGGGTGCATTGTCACTATTTTCATCTCAGTAATTCTTGCTGCACGGTTACGTTATGTTTTTTCCTGAATACCTCTGCTTGTTTTAGTAATCTCTGTGCAGCTGCTATTGCTCTAGTAACAAATTCCAAATGTATTTACATGTGATTGCTCTGTCCCTTTTGTATTTAGTACAGTCAGACTGCTATGCGGGGAGCACCAGATCTTTTCCCAAACTTTTGAGCTGCATGGTTGAAAATGAAATTTATGAAGCATAAAACAGAATTTAGTTAACTGAAATATTTTAACACTCTGATAGAAAATACATATTAAACACAGTTGCATGTGTATATGTTTGTGAGTGTATGTGTGTGTGGGTGTGTGTGTGTGTGCGTTTGTTTGTGTGTATGCACGCAGAAGCATGTGTGTTTGTGAACGTGAGCAGTACCTACGTGTACCAGCATCCCATGATAACTATGTTATATTGTAATCATTGTATAATAACTAGTTACTATTGGTATTACATATTCATATCAAAACATAATTTGATGTTATATGATTATTCCTGAATAAAAGATTTGCAGGATGAAGCCTTGAGCAAAAACTGACACCTTACTATTTGAATCTGACAAGTATATAAATACAGAGAGCTGTAACTTTTGTGAAATAGTATTTAAGATGATATAGTTGTTGCGTAATTGCAACATGGAGAGAGTAGTAATTACCATTTTGTTACAGCTGCTGAATGCACACTTGTGATGATAAAGAGACACCAAGAAGTACATTACAGCTAGACTTGATATTTCCTTCAAGACCAGAATGCATTACACTTTAGGCTATTACAACTAACCAAGAAGGTCAGCTGTGGCTCAGTCGTGTAAATCCTGTCACATCTCCAGTGTATTATTACTGAACAGGAAAAGTTATGAAGCATCTAGCAATTATCATATAGCTGTTCATTACAACTTGATCATAGTTAAACTCCAGAAGCAGACCTGTTGCCCCTCCCCCATCCCCATAAAATACAGCCATTGATAAGCAGAAGATAAAACTGTGAACACAGATTCCCGTATGTTCAGTTAAATTTTAAATTTCCTAGAGGACCCATAATTGATTATGCATTACAGCTCTTCTGATTTAATTTTGCATTATCGTGGGAACATTTCTGAGAGTAGTAGCAATTACCATTTATCTTCAGCTGGACTGAAAAGTACAAAGTATAATGTATGAACAGCAACCGCTTTTGAATAAGTCAGACTGGGAATGCTTTAAATACAACCTCATTTTGTGTACAGTAGAGATTTCAGAGTATAACTACATTGATCAAAAGAAAAGAAATGAATAATGACAACATTGTACAAATCACAGTAACTATGAGCAGGGAAATACCAAGAAAGTCAAAATGATAATATTTTTGCTCATACAGACATGATCATTTATAAATAAACAAGTAGCAGTAGCAGCAGCAGCCTATCAGATATATATATATATATATATATATATATATATATATATATATATATATATATATATATATATATATATATATATACACACATATACACACAGATATATATATATATATATATATATATATATATATACATATATAAATATATATATACATCAAAGAGTCTCTAACTCCAGGCCAAATAAACCAATGGATGGTACACAAACAAAAAGTCTATAGTCTATAGCGCCACAATGACTAATGCTATTGCTAAACATCCACCAGCGGGAGCCTTTGGTTAGTGAGAACCACTTAACATCACAAGGACTTCTGGGCTTGCAGCAGGACTGGTATAAGGTTTGTGGTTGAGTGACATGAAGTATCCTCGTTCCGGTGGGATTACTTGCACACAGTGACTATAGACTTTTTTGTTTACCGAGTGTACCATCCATTGGTTTATTTGGCCTGATTTTTCCATCATCCAGGATATATATATATATATATATATATATATATATATATATATATATATATATATACATACACATATACACACACAGATATATATATATATATATATATATATATATATATATATATATACATACACATATACACACACAGATATATATATATATATATATATATATATATATATATATATATACATACACATATACACACACAGATATATATATATATATATACATACACATATACACACACAGATATATATATATATATATATATATATATATATATATATATATATATATATATATATATATATATATAATGTGTGGTGGATTTCCTGAATTTATCCAAATGACAGAAATTTGTGGACCATATGCTCTAATGACACTTAGAAAAGCATTCTATATCTGCAGTGGTGGTGCTGCGGTAGCGTTGTCGCCTCACAGTAAGACGCTGTCCGGTTCGATTCACAGCTAGAGCATCTTCTGCGTGGAGACATGCGTGAATGGCCGTACCTTCGTTGAAGGTTGTGCATCAGGGCTGGTAACTCGGCACGTAAAAATCAACTATCAATCATTAGCGGACCGGAGTTCCGCTGTGGCGACCCCTAACTGGGAAAAGCCGAAAGACACAACAACAACAAGAAAAGCATTCTATATGACAGAAGAAACCATGTAATTCCAAATGCGCTTAAAATTGATAGGCATATTCTGGACGACTTAACTTATCATTTATTTGATCCTGTGAGGATAATTGAAAAATCCAGATTTCAATGAAGGGAGCCCTATCACTAAAAATTACAACTCCAAATTTAGGAAATCATGGTTTATCAAAGCTAAGTTTTTGAAACAGCAAAACACTGAATCAATATAAAGAATAAAAATTGGCAAAAGTAGTTTTTTTGTAGTTAGCAAGTTGCCATGCTCCTTCACATCCTCCTACTTAAATTTTACATTTTTCATGGTTGAACAACCTCTGGGAGAGGGGATTTCCAAACCTGGATTTGATTAGAGACCTGAGAAAAAGTAGCACGAAGTATGGATGTGCCTATTATAGGGTAGGGACCAGAGTGTTATAGGAGAAATCACTTGTTAAGTCTAAGTGGAGGCAGAACATGGGTCAACTGCCAGGCCGGCCACCACCTAGAAAGATGGGCTGCCTTAGGGTCTAGTTTGGACATATCCCTACAGGGCTCTCCTCATTGGTCACCCAGACTCACAGTATAATGTCACCCCCTGATGGAAGAAGGACCTGTGAAAAAGCGCTGGAAAGCAGGGTAGGATATGTGATGTTGTTAGCTGCAAGTCCTTCTCCACTTTTCAACTAATAGTCTCCAATCTGCAGATGAGTAAACAGTAACATTTGGTGGTACCTCTGAAGCATAGGGACAACACAGAGAAGCTGATTCAAACATCAAGAACCAAAACAAAACATTAATGAATTGTGTCTTTTGTAAAACCAAGCCAAAATGAACAATAGAAAGACTATTTTAATATGATTGCCTTCCTTTATTTAGGTCCCAAGAAAAAAAATCATATTTAGAACCCCAAGAAACCACTGCTTATAACAGGTAGCTGTGTTTCTTCCGCACTCAGCCACTGCACCAAAGATTATGAAATGATTTTAGTGCAGAATAGGCATTATTAGAGTCTGTATTAAGTACTGGCAACAACAGAGATAGCACAGTAAGGCTAAATGTTCCAGTTTGAATATCTGAAGATCTGTAGATCATTAAAGACTATTATTGTGTCTGAGTTTAATCCAAAAACTTAGCACCAGAAGGCATTAAGTTTTCTTCCTTAGGCTCTCAGGGAAGATTTTTCAAATGGATAAAATTGCCATTAACAAGATCATAGGTTCATAGGTTCATAGGTTGGTACTAGGCTATCGGCCCTAGGGCCTATACAAGCCTAGCCATAACAATTCCCTGGCTATTTCTTCCCACACTATTTACTTCCCTGGACCCCTGTCTAGCAGGGCAACTGACATGATCCCCGTGGTGAATTTCCTTTCTCCCATCCAATCATCAAGGTTCCTTTTGAAGAGGGCAAAAGAGGCACTCTGCTTGACATGTATGGGCAGTCTATTCCAGAGTCTGGGGAGTCTCTGGGTCAGGAACCTATCCCTCCAGCATATTTTGTTTATTGTGATGACAAGGTTTAGATCCCTGGAGCATGTGGCTCTGAGGGATTGGGATTTCTTTAAGTGTAGCATGTCCACCAGCTCTGGGTTTGACATGGCCTTCTATGTTAAACAGAGATTGCCCAGGAGTAGATGATATGCGACAGAGTATAGCTGGATTTTTTTAAGGTGGTCAGCATAGGGCATCTGTTTAGGCCTGTAATTCTTTTATTGAGGTATTTCTGCAGCCTTTCCAGTTGTTGCAGATGTCTTGAGAGGTACATACCAAATGGGGTGTTGTATTCTATAATGGGTCTAATGAGGGATGAGTACAGTGTGACAATAACCTCCTTTTTTCTGGATGAAAAACCCTTAGTGATGAGGTGTGCCACATAGAAGGATTTCCTAACTGTTGTGGCGATGTGGTTATTGAAGGTGAGACCACTGTCCACCTGTGTCCCTAAGTCCCTTATCACATTTTCGGTTTAGTGTACTGCCACCTATGTGGTAATTCACGGTACATGTTTTTTCCAAAAGGGGATAACCATAGAAAGTTTCTGTCTCTACTTAAGCAGCCTGAAGGCCATCCTATCATACATGCTGCTGGTGCAATATATATGGAAGTGTATAGTAAGCGTTCTCTCTACCTCACTGATATATCCCAGAGAGAAAATGTCTCACTTTCTCAATCTCTCCTTCTCTGTATCACCACAAATGGGGATGCTGGCACACATCCCTTAAAGCATGCAACAAGAAAGATACCACTACTTTAATGAAGCAGAAGCTTTGATTACAGATCCATTTTACTGTATTTTACTTATTTATTTTATTTTAAAACCAGCTTGATTGCCTGGATGCCCTTTTTTACCATAACCTGAGCCAATCTGGAAGAAACAACATTTGCTTTAACAGTGGACAATATGTAATAATTTCATTACAGACCTTGGAAATATATACGCAGAGAAATAAAATATGGTCAAGTTTGCATTATCATACAATATAGCATTTTGAATGATTGCTTAACTGTAAATAGAATAAAAGCTAGAAAGAGAGTGAATATATTTTAAAAAAGTGATAGGGTAACATAAAGTATTAAGTTATAGTAAGTGATATACAATATATACATATCTATAATGTATATTTTATATCAGTAAAGCTTTCATATTTGTTATTGTAGTGAATTGAAGACTGATGGTGCTACATTTGAAAGTGTTTTCCCCCTATTATCTTACTGAAGGACAATTTTACCAGCATTGTGACATTATTTGAATTTGATTAAAGTGCATAACTAGTTTTCACTGGTGTAATTTTCTGCTTAGAGCTGGACAGTAGGAGCAATTTAGTAATTTGAATGTTCAGTTTTTGAGAAACAGGATGGCTCTAGCAATAACTGGTGGCCATTTATCTTTTTTCATTCCATTTCAGTAACATACTATGGTGCCATTTAGGGCTATGAATTTGCAGATGTTATTAACTGTTAACTGGAGTGTACATGTTCTGTGCTTACTTCAGAGTAAACAGAGGCAAACAGTATTCCACTTTTGGCATTATCATTTGTAATGCCAAGGCGTTTACCTCCAGGAGAAGACAAATATAATACTTGAGCACTACCCTTAGCTAGTTAAGGACAATGTCTGTGATATTATTTATGTGTCTGTAGGTTCATAGGTTCATAGGTGTATACTAGGTTAATGACCACAAGGGCTCATATAAGCCTAGCTGCGCAACCCAAATGTGACCCACAAATTTGATTTATACAGGGGGTGATTTCCTGACTTCTTCTGTCCATCAGAGACATAGCCACCAGACCATGGGCGAATATTTGATTACCCATCACATTAGCCCAAGTTGCACTTAAATAGGGATAGGTAGGACCTCTGTTTCACACGGACCGGGAACCAATTCCAGAGAATGGGAATTCTATGATAAACATATCTGTCTCTCCAACATGTCCTATTTATCACAAGCAAAATGTATGTCTTTTAATTTAGCATTTCTGATGCTGTTTGCTTTGTGGATGTGCAAAAGGTTTATCAAAACAGAGTCCAGGGATGCCTTGTATACCAGGCAGATATCAAGTCTCAGAAGTCTGTATGATATTGAATAAAGAGACAGGGCTTTAAGGTAAACAGTGTAAGACATTGTGTTTACTCCCTGTACTCTTTTTGTAAGGAACCTTTGTGGACTTTCCACTTGCTGCATGGGTATTATACTCTATGATGGGTCTGATGAGGACTGAGTACAGTGGTTTGATGATCTGGACCTATATGCCAGTCCCTTGCTTATAAGTTGAGCAAAAACAAAAAGCAGTCAGACCACCAAGCATTTGTAACTCTTATAAAATCCAAGTATCATAAAATGAGCACTTTCAGGCATTTTTCTCATTTTATCAGTTATATAGCAGTGGACCTTAGGTGAGAAGGCTCTTCAAATTATATTTACAGTTATTTGCTTATAAGGTGTTTTCTTGCTACCTTGGACATGTGTTGGTTGAAGGTAAACGTATGATTTACATGAGTTCCCAGATCTCTGATTAGTGAATCAACCCCGGGGATCACGTCAGTCGCCCTGCTAGACAGGGGTCCAGGGAAGTAAATAGTGTGGGAAGAAATAGCCAGGGAATTGTTATGGCTAGGCTTGTATAGGCCCTAGGACTGATAGCCTAGTACCAACCTATGAACCTTTGAACCTATGAACTTCTACAGGTGCATTATTGATGATACAGTTTCAAAAAAGAGTAAAATCCCTGGTCAGCCTCAGTAAGAAGCTGAGATCCCTCATAAAATCCTCCAAAGCTAGTTACGAAAACAAAATCACCACTGATTCTAAAGACAACCACAAAGCATTCTATAGCTATGTCAAGAATCTCAATGGCAATGCTCAGATCTTCTCTGAGTTACAGCACAATGGCACTAAATATACAGAACCAACTGATATTGCCAACATCCTGGCAGATAGGTTCATTGCTAACTTTACCCCTCTCTCATCCCCTAAAGGGCCCATCTCTATCCCGGAAGAATGCAAAGTACCTGTAATCATGGCTGCACCGGTAAAAAACACACTCTCCAAAGCCAAGAACACAGCATCCATGGGACCTGACAATATCCCAGGCTGCGTTCTACATGAACTACAGAACGAACTGGCACCCCACCTAAGTACCATGTTCAATCATAGTCTCACCTCAGGCTTTGTGCCCACTGAATGGTGCACAGCAACGGTTATCCCACTCAACAAAGGGGAAGCCACAACGGACCCTGGGAACTACTGCCCCATTAGCTTGACGAGCCTGGTCTGCAAGGCTATGGAGCCTATCATCATGGAACTTATAAACAATGACATTGGTAATCTCCAAACTCTGGACCCTACCTAGTTTGGGTTTGTAAAAGGCAGATCATGTCTCCTAAACCTGATTGACTTCTTTGAAGCAGTCACCAAAGCTGTAGATGAGGGTAAGATGGTACACACAGCCTATCTAGATCTTGCCAAGGCTTTTGACACCATCTCCCACTCTGGAATTATAGACAAACTCACTAAACTAGGTATAAATACCTATGTCACAAGATGGGTTGCCAACTGGCTCACTGACTGAACCCACACTGTGAAAGTAGCAGACTCTAAATCCAACTTCATACCACTGACAAGTGGAGTACTATGGGGTTCAGTCCTAGGTCCTCTCCTGTTTGGTATCTACTTCTCTTAAGTACAGGCTAACACAGAAGGTCTTCAGCTAACAAAGTTCACAGATGACTGCAAACTAGGAGCCATAATCAAATCTCCTAACGATGTGGACATCCTACAAAAGGGCCTCACTGAGACAGATGCCTGGTGTCAAAGCCATGCCCTCAAGCTCAATGCCAAAAAGTGCATTGTCATCCCTTTTGGTAAAAATTCTGTAGCCGTGAACTACCACATAGGTGGTAGTCTACTTAACACCGAAAGTGTGATAAGAGACCTTGGGACACAGGTGGACAGTAGTCTCCCCTTTGATCATCACATCGCCACAGTAGTCAGGAAATCCTTCTACGTGGCACACCTCATCACAAAAGGTTTCTCATCCAGGAAAAAAGAGGTCATTGTTCCCCTCTACTCATCACTCATTAGATCCATTATAGAGTACAATGCCCCTTTTGGTATGTACCTCACAAGACATCTACAACAACTGGAAAGACCACAGAAATACCTCACAAAGAGGATTACCAGCCTCAAACAGATGCCCTATGCAGACCGTCTCAAAAAACTCCAGCTTTACTCTGTCGCATATCGCCTACTCAGAGGCGATCTCTGCCTAACATACAAAGCTATGTCAAACCCAGAGCTTTTAGACATGCTCCACTTAAAGAAATCCCAATCCTTCCGAGCTACATGCTCTAGGGACCTAAACCTTGTCACCACAATAAACAGAACATGCTGGAGGAATATATTCCTGTCTCAGAGACTTCCCATACTCTGGAACAAACTACTTCTCTATATCAAACAAAGTTCCTCATTAGCACTCTTCAAGAAAAATCTTGATGACTGGATGGGAGATAGGAAATTCAGCCCGGGGATCACTTCAATTTATAACACAGTAGAAGAGACCCACAAGTGCAATATAACCACAAACCAATTAAACAGCTAGCTGGAAATCCCTTACTGAGGGCAATTTCAAGTCAGTCTTACAGCAATAACAGTGATAGGAGGAGCATTTGTTTTCCAAAAACATACAATGAAATGCATACGTAAAAGCAGGAAAAAGTAATGATCACTCCAAATAACTTTTGCAAGTGTGACTTAGCAATCAAAGCTACTTAACTTTGCCTGGATAGCACTGGATTGAAGTAAACACTTCTAGAATGCAGGTAGGATTCCAAGCTTTGCTGAGCTCTAGGAAAATTAGCAGGAGACAACATGCAGTAATGGAGATTTACTCAAGGGAGATACTGCTTTGCTGGGTGGCCTCTCAGTGTCATGGATCTGTGGAAAACAATGGGTGGGAAGAGAACATAAATAGCTTCTACAACAGACAATATCAATGAGAGAGGAGAGGAGAGGAAGGAAATTTGGAAATAAGATAACCATAATGAGTAAAAAATGTCAAGGAGCAAGCAGGCTAGCTAGAGGGGCAGACAATCAAATAAAGCGAATATTGGAGCTTTAACTTAATGTGTTAGTGGGGATGGTGCAGACACAGAATGCAGCTTTAAGCAGGTAAATGATAAGCACAATACAAAAGCACTGAAGCACAAAATAGAGCAGAAACTATTCTCTCTCTCTGTTTATCTTCTGCTACACGTTAAGGCTGTATGTATGCAGAAATGTACTAGTAACACAGCTTATGGGAAACAAAATAAAGTAATAAGTGACTAAGACTCACATTTGTTAGTAGTACATAGTCCTGCCATAACTTTGAATTAAACTACAAGACTATGGCCCAGCAGGGTTTAAAATACAAATGGCTAGTTTTTACAACTAATTCTACTTGTGGAAATATAAGTGCAGAATAATGTAGAAACACAATCTTCCCACAACTGCAAATTAAAATTTAAGGCTAAGGTCTCAGAGCAAACTACAAAATGCAAACAGATAACTTTGTTTGGCTAAAAAATGTAAAAAAAAACAGAAATGTACTGTGACATCACCACTCTGGGCCAGTAATCAAGGAGCCTGAATCATCACCACTGGCACTGGACAGGGATGTTCACTTGGAACAGAAATGGATACACCCATTATTTCCAGATGCAGTTCTCTGCATCAAGAACAATTTTTCTTTAGAGCACACAGGGAACACACTCAGTCTGGAGTCTGGGTTTCCCACTCTGTCCAGATCCCCATTAAGATTCCCCACTGGCACAGCTGTAGGGTTGAGTCCTCTGCCGAGTATCCAAGCCAAACCTTCCAGCACCCTCTCTGTGAAACCAGTGCTTTGTGCCCCTGCTCCAAGTAGCTGACACACACACACTTTGAGGTGTGATTTTCACACACACACACACACACACACACACACACACACACACACACACACACACACACACACACACATACACATACACACATCTGGAAAGGCTGGCACAGATTTACTAGCTATGCCCCCTTCTGCCCAGAGTATAAGGTAATTAAACTGCCACCAAACACCCAAAGCCAGCTACTACCAGGCTCTTACAAGGGTTCCCAATTATACTGAAATAAATTAAGATTAATACAAATGATACTATTTGGCCAATGCAGTAAGGCTTCCAGGAGTGACCACAGTGTCTCCAAATAGATATAAGTCCTCTCAAAGTTTAAAATATTCTCTAAAGGACCAGTCACAGTGAAGAGTTTAAACAATACTTAACTAATCTCATTATATTTTCCTGACTGATCTAAAGAATTATTATTCCCTGGTTACTTACTAGAGCAAGGCAAGATGAAGTAGGTGGGGGTCCTTCCTTGTCAGGTTCCAAAAACAGAGTGCTATGAGACTTCAGTCTCACCTAGTATTAAAATATTTTTAGTGATGGATTACAGAATGACATCACATACATCTGGTCATCTGACTTTTAGTTCCCACTCTTCCCTCTCTAGGCTAGAAGCTGTCAGGATTTAGCACATATGTGTCAATAATACACACACACAGAGCCTTGCTAAGATCTGCTGCAGTTCCTGGAAATCATAAAAAATTCTGAACTTCCACCCTTCCAGAGTAACAATCAATTCACACCAATGACAATGCAGGAAGCTTCCTAGTGCAGACATTTTGCTTCTGGCTGCATTGAGAACTGTAAAATGCAATCTTTATAGTCAACTTCAAGGCATTTGTAAATGCCACTTGTATCATCACCCGCTCTTGTCTGTGCCATTTTAAATGCATGGGAATCAAGTAGTGTGGTTTGTATATTACAATTCTTTTTTACAAGCAGATGTATCCCTCTTCCAGCTCTTCTTTGTTGTTGAAGAAGCAGTTGTACATAATTAGATGCATACTTGTGGTCATTTAACCTCGAGTCTGTAATTGCTAAGGTTGCTGGGTTATTTTTTGGCACTCATAGGACTGGTAACAGCCACTTACTGTTCATGCTACTCAAACTGATTAGTGCTAGTATAATGCATTTTTATTTTCTTTCTTTTTTTTTCTGTAAGGCATTGTGGAACTTTGTTTCAGTCAAGATTAGTCCTGCGTTAAGCTTGATTACACTAGCTTTCACAAGTGTGAACATGATGAAGGAAATAGAATATTGTTAAGAAGTAATCTGTAGTTTGCTAGAAAGGATATTCTTTGAATTATTATTTTATGGGCTGTATTGACTGCATGCATTTTTTTTCCGAACATCATTCAATTTTCTAAAGGTGTACTTTCACAGGTTTTTTTCCACACATGAAGATAATAACCCTTGAGACCCCCTCTAAGAGAGCTGTTTTTCAGCAGTTGTATTTTTACATACCTACCTAGAAGTATTCAGACTCAAGCCTCCTAAAGTATAGCAGCCTCCTTGGAGGATACCAGGGAAGGCCTTCGTTTAGATATGTGTTAATCTAATGTCTGGAAGGACACACACACTTTTAAAGCAATGTCAATGGCGCAGCAGTTTGCATACTCACCCTTAATACCAGGAAGATCAGACTTACCCTAATTATATATAAATTAATGACTGTCATTAATGCTTTTCATTATACTCAACTAGGATCACTTGTTTGTGTGTTTCAATAAAGGATATTCTATTTATAACTGAATTGTGGACCACCTACTATTTTATTATTTTGTAGTATGTATTTTAAAGTTCGATTTTTATTAGTGAATTAGGTGCATAACAGATTTCAAGGAATGAACTTCACACCCTCCACACTGCAAAGTTTCTGCGTGGTTTGAACATCAGATTTACATTTCATTGCTGACATTGTACTGCAACATGGGGGGGGGTGCTGCTCTCCAGTGATGCTACCCTATAGAAGAGACATTAAAATGCTGTCCCATCTACCACAGTTGTTAGAACTTAGGTAGATGTTAAAGGCCACGTGGTGGCTACCATATATATATATATATATATATATATATATATATATATATATATATATATATGTGTGTGTGTGTGTGTGTGTGTGTGTGTGTGTGTACATATGAGTGTTTTATTTGGATGAACCAACAAAATATAACAAAAATTGCATTGCATGCAGGATAAAAAAAATAATTCAGTTATACACATTTAACCAAGTGAATAACATTCAAAGAACTTTTACTGACATTTCAAAATTATACTTTGAAGAATTTTTTCATATCTGCTTAACCAATATTTTACAATGCATAAAATTAAAGAACATTTTGAAAATGTCTTCACATTGTCCTCATAAATACCACAAAAACACACTTTTGTTATAAATTCTGAAAATCTACTCTTCTAACTTAATTTATTTATTTATACTCAGTCTTCAGACAGAGGTTCTACAACCTATAACATTTAAAATTTGTTTCCAAGTTGTCACTGCTTTCCCTCCTTCCTTCATACAAACTCTTTTATCACAAACTATATATATAATTTGTCCATTCACCAGTTGGATATGAGTGACAATCTCCCAAAAATGCACACAGATGTGGATAAGCTTTAATTTGCATCACATACCTCAAATATATTCAGGTTAACAGCTTTATAGGCAAGTATTAGACTAGCTGGCCTAGTAGGCCATTTTAAGACTAGCCAGTTTCCTTCAAAGGTCAGAATAAAACCACGTGTCTTGTGTCTGTGAGGTAAACATCTTAATAAGTACACCAACCCCATTCCAGGTATTTATTTCCCCATACCATCTCTCTCAGATCCAAAAAAAATATTGCTACAGCAATTTTCAGTATAGAAGATACCTAGTTTTAGATAACAATGGAGTTATCTCCTAACCGCTTTCTATGTTGCTTCTTAAAATGTTTATATTTCTTCCTTTCTTTCTGCTTCAACTGCCCATCTGCTACACATAACGTAACCTGCCACCTGATTTCATCTATCTTGTCTTCAAACAATAATGATAAGGAAAAATAGTAGAAGACAATATTAAACCAGCAGTTGTATCATTTTTAAGCAACATTATTTTAAACTTTCCATATATTACCCTGTCTTGTCTGGGATTAAGCAATTTTCCTAGATTACTGTAAACTATAATCATAATAACCTAACTTTCAAATCTTCTAAAATAAATACTCTTTAGCCAATAAATTCTAAGTCCTAAAAATATACATTTACTCTTACATACTTTAAAGTCTACATAACGCACTAATTTCAAAGATTAGCAGCTTGTTCCATTTTCCCTAATATTAGCTTCCATATCTTGTGGATTACTTCCCCATTCCCAAAATATGTACTCTGAAGCCTTTCTTTTGAGAAAGTTATATTTTCATATTCATGATGTTGATTCCTCTTAGCATGTAATCCCACAGAATTATTTTTTCACAATGCTCATACATAGTGACATCTCTGATGCATGCTTAATAATTAGCATCATGCCCCATCTGTGGTTCGTTTTGGAGATTGTCATTCATACCCTAACTGGTTAATGGGCAAAGGCTGTAATTTATAAAAGAGATTGTTTAGTCTAGCACAAAAAGCCATGTCATGTGCACATGATATTAATGAAAATTGAGGCCCTTTGTTTTAGCATATATATCAGCTGCACATGATATTAGTAATGGGAAATGAAGACCCGTGTTCTAGCATATACCACCATTTGATCTGTACAAGATATTAATAATAGGAATTGAAGCCCCTCATTACAGTGCATGACATCATGTCACCTGCTTATGATATTAGTAATGGAAATTGAAGTTTCCCATCCAGTCTAAAAGAGCATAAGTTATCTGATTTCACCTCACTACTACATCAATAAAGAGACCAAATAATTTTGGATCAATAGAACAGCATTATTTTACTTCATGACCATTTGGTATCACTTTACCTAAATAACTACTGACATTAATCTATAATCCTTGTATAAGTATTTAAAGGTAAGTTACCACCTTGTTGTCACAAGTTTATGTGAAAACATCATGGAGATGGAAATGTCTCCATCTCAAGGGAGCTGTTAATGTTAGCTCAATGGACAATTCTGTGAGTTCAGACTGAGCAAAGTCAAATTGCTAAACAATAGTTTCAGCAATCCATAAAATAGTTTTTGCAGGGGAGCAAGGATCATCTGCACTTCCCATGGGGGAAAACCTTACACCCACTCCAGTTAATATATACAAACTCCATTTTCACACAACAATCAATTGTCAATTGTCCCTGAAAGTGACGGTCAGCAATTTGGCTTTGCTCAACCATGTCTTGAAGAATTGTTCATCAATCAGACTTCAGGTTCCCTCCCTAGCTAGGTTATCTCTTTTTCCTTTATCAGTAGCATTCTTTCAAAACTGCTGTTAAAGCCATATCCTAAGCCTTCTTTTTCCAGAACTCTTCATTTTCAATCTGCTTTAAGTACTTTCCTAACCTCCGATATACATTTTTATCCACTACATGATTTTCTGAAAACTCTACTGCAATCTGTAAACATTTTCTAACTTCAGTTCCTTATTGTACACCTTTATGAAACGTAGTTATTAAATGCTGCCCTACAACCTTTATCTTCACCTTAATATTAAAACCAAAATTCTTCCCCTTGCAAAGTTTTCGTATGACACTTACATAAAACCAAAACAGAGGAAAATTCTACATCTTTCCTACTGCTGATAGTAATGGTTCATCATGTCAGCCAAACATTTTCTGCTTGTTTGTTTTCTTGAAAGATGAATCTATTCCATGACCAGAATCTGATTCCCTAACTGCCTTTCTCATTTTCCAGCTGCACATGCCTATTCTTCAGTAGCTGCTTTCCCTGATATGCCTTATACATTCTCTTAAAATGTTTTTTATCATCTATTTATCCCTTTCTGCCAGACAACAATGAGCTTCTTCATGACCACATAGTGCTATTCATCCCCTTCCCCTTCCCCAGGTATGACAGCCAACCACAAGAGGTGGTCATCTTGTCAGCCATCAAGTATTTTCAGATATGCTTTAACTCTACAACTCTTGGTGGCTGATGTGTGGAGTCACTAATTTGAGAGGTCTACAATGCTCCTCTTCTATTAGTAAAACATGTACACTTCCACTCATATATTCTCCTCATGAAGCTGCCTCAGATGACTACTACCAAAGCAAATTAGAAGAAGCTGAGTGCATGTCCCCTATCTATCCAATGTATGCTTTTCTCCCATTTTCCAAGGAGATCCAGTGTTGCAACCCCAAATGGGTGAGCTGATGTAAGTCACTCACTCCCATTCACCCCTGCCTGGATCCTCCAGCATGTATTCTGTTATAGCTTTTTTCCTTTACAAAGACCTACATATTATTGAAGAATCATAAAAGCCCTTAAGAACCAAATATCTCCTCATGATTGTATGCTTAAATATTTAATTGTGTGTAAAAAATTAATTTCTGTACTGGAGCTTTTCTCCTTTGGTCTCTGGCTCTCTGCTGAAAAAGGGCATCTGCCCAGCCAGACCAACCTGGATCACAAATGGCAAATAAATAAATACATAAATAAATAAATACTCTTTCCATACACAATTGCACAGTATAACATGAATTTTTGATATAACAACTTTCAATCTAGTCTATATATTTCTTTAACTAATCCTTCTGTAATCGCTTTACATGAAATCTTCACCACCAAATTATCATGGTCTGAAAAAAATATTAACGGTGTCTGTCATTGCTTAATTAGTTATTTTATTTCTAAACATAAAGTACATTTTCATAGCTAAATACTCCTTAAATGTGTACCCCCCTCAAGTCTTAATCAGTTTATATGTCTATCCCATAAAATATCTCGGCCTAATCATGTATCAGTCTTTTGTGTGATCACTCTTTCTTCTCCTTGTTATTAAATTTCAGTTAAAATCCTTACCGTAGATATACATTTCTTTGAAATATAATTAAGGACAGGCCACCTGAAACAACTCATACCTCTCTTTAAAAATTGTAATAACACAGTAAACCCTAATCCTTATCTTCCTGTTCCCTGTAGAAATAGTAGTACTAAATAGCTTTCTTGACCATATGTGAAACAATTTAAACATTAGAAATTGTTTTTCCATCATAAGAATATAACCCTTCTAGAGCAGACCTCCTTTCTGCTTTTGAAGATACCAAAACTCCACTAGTATTTCACATTTTATATAGTCTTGTTGTACAATAATCCAAATAGATATCTTTTATGCATACAATATATAGCCACCATTTGCTATCTCTCCCATTCTGAAACTGGCCATCACCTTCAAAAAACTGTTATAGTTGTTGGAATAAAATAATATTTTTATTAACAAGAATTTGGTTTTATTATTGTCTTCTTTCTAACATTTTCCCTTTTCATTTGCTAATTTCACCTTATTGAATGTTCATCCTCTTACTGTAGTAAAAAGTCCAAATAACTATCAAGTAAATTCCTTAAAAGTTCAAACTATTTTTATTCAAAAATGTGTTTTTCTTGGACCTTCTCAGTTTTCATTTTCCCCTTCATTCTTTTATTTACCCACCTTCTGATAGTCACTATTAGAACTATATAAAACAATGTGTCTTATACTAGCTTCTTTTTCTATTTACATAATTCCTTTTTCAGGCACTTCCCTGTTTCACATCTCACACTCTACTCAGAAATGCTCAATCATTTTATAGCAAAATTCAAACATCATCAAAACATATCATTTGGTCTGCTGCAACCATAAAAACAGCATATATTGTTCCAGTGTACTGTCAAATGCACAGTCTGCTCCACTTGCCAATTCTGTTCCTTCTCTTCCTAGAGGCTCTTTCCCCAATGTGCCACTATAACTTAGTGGGGGGGGGGTTGTTTTTTAAGTGTAACTCATTACAGAATTCTATTAAAAACTTGCATCTTTGAACATACTTTCCCAACTTTGTTAATAGCCATCTAAAATCGCTGCACTTACAGCAGCCACAAGATCTCACTCTAAAAATGTAGTTTGGACACAGACTAATTTGTCCAGTGACACCGCTTTAGGGAGATGACCAGAATGAGTGAAATCAGGCAATGGGAAAGGGAGTTAGGTATGGGTACTGGGAAGGTAAGGGTTAATTGTTAGAAAGGAAAGATGGTGTAGGGAGGAAGCAAAGTAATAGGTACTGGTAGGGAGGAGTTAGTTGCATTTTATGCAATAACTGGCAGTTAGGGAAATCAGATCCTGGCATGGGCTTGCTGATCTCGCCCTCCCTGTCCTCTCTTTAAGTTATGTTGATCTTTAGAAGTTTGGGGCTATGATATATTGTAGGTGCATGCAGGCAGAGAAGAGGCTGTGATGAACCCTCTTATGTCCCCCCTTTAAATTAATTTCTGTTTGTTTTGGTATGGTGTGTTTGGTGACTATAGAAGTGAGTGGCATCATGCTGCTTCCAACGGGTAGTTGAGTTTAAGTGAGAGATTGATTTAATGCTGCTTTACGTCAATGTTTGGGTAAGGGTGAGAGGGTAACGCTGCCTACTGTAACTTGTTATGTTGGAATTTATGAAATTTGAATGTATTGAATTAATCATATGTTTAGTTGTTAATAAATGGTCGTCTTATCCTAAATGGTGTGGTTTTTTGTGTGCAAGGGGCAGTCTGGACAAAAAAAAATTGCGAGGTCAAACAAGAAATATAAATACTTACTTCCCTTATCTGAAATAATTGTAGAGATCCGATAATAAGCTGAAATACAGTAATAAATGGATCTCAAAATATTGTTACTAAATGTTGGATTGCATTATATAGGCACAAGCCAAGGGCTAAGTGCATTTTGTGACATTCCAAGATCTGTATATAGATAGTCTTCAATTATATAGTAGAAACTGATATAATAAATAGGAGAGAAGGATAAAAGCACTACAGAGACATTTCTATACTGTTGCACCAATTGGAGCTGATGTGCTGTCAAATCCATCACTATTTTTTATTTGATTGTATGTTTGTTTGTTTGCTTTGGCTTCTGTATAAATGCATGCCATTTACACTCAGTGGTATCATATGCTGTATAAAGGTACAATGAAGCCACTGCAGGTCCACCTTCAACTCGTGGTTTAGTCTACAAAATAAAGGCATCTTGTTAACATAATTTTCTGGTAATACAGTGAACTATTATTGGAGAGATAATGTAGCAACATAAAGCATCATAATAAAGAGAAAGCTTCAAAGTTTCATTTTCAGTGTAACACTGTATCATTGTTCACCTGTTATACCTGTATTTTCAAGAAAAGGCAACAGTAAACATAGTGAGAAAAATGTTTTATAAAATACACATTAGCACAGAAGCCCTTGAAAATGGTACGTAACAATTTCCTTATGTCATTTACAAGCATGTCAAGGTACAGTTCATTTTCTGAAGACAAATAAGATTGCACTTGAAGCATCTGGTCTTGGGTTTTCTGCAGGCATGTGGTATGTGGTATGTGGTACCAGTACAGAAATTACACTGCAAAAAATTATAAACTGATGTAAAGCAGGACACTTCAGGCAACACATATCCTGTGCTCATGTCTGTTGTCCCTGTTTATATTATTGCATCCTTGCCATCTTTGTGTTTTGAAATGAATTTCCTTAAGATAATTCAGCTGTAATACAACATCTGTTTTCAGTGTCCATGTTAAATAATCCAGTCTTTTTTAAATAAAGCAATACCACTGTCTTAATTCTAAACAGGCGAGTACATAGAAGCCCCAAAATATTCCCCTAAATTCTGTATTTTTCATTAAAGCTTGACTTCTGGTTACTATCTGTGTGGAGTTTCTTTGTTCTTCTGCTGTCTGTATGGTTTTCCTCCAGCTATGCTCATTTATTCCCATCTCACAAAAACATGCTGCTTAGGTAAAATGGCTGCTCTAAAAAGCCCGTGCAGATAGTCTTTACTATGGCCAAAAAATACTGACTAGCACCATTCACTTACGTGGATAACAAATGTTGAAATAAAATAATAACCAAAAAGAATAGCCTCCAGGAATATATGCTGCTTCTGCTGTTGCAAGACAGTATTCTTCTTTGCCTCCCTTGGGAATCAAACCTCTCACTCTTACTCACCAAAATGTGTGGCAAGTGTGTGATAAGTGGGAATGTGTGACAAGTGATCTAACCTAAATTTGAATGTGCAAAATGCAGTGAAAACAAAATGCAGTGATGCTTTTTATATTTGCAAATGGACAAGTGTCATCGGTTATCACAACTTTTATAAAATTCATTGGGCATTATGAAAAATTGTCATGCTCCTGTAACACAAAAGGGTTTATGAAAATGAGTGACGTAGCTTGTAGTTTACAACACTTCAGAGCTATGTATAGTACGGATAACATGTTTAATGGCCTGCATTTATTTTTTTTATTATTTATTATTTATTCTTTTATCTTTGTTTACCTAGAAAGTCTGGTGGGGACAGACCCCTTTTTCAGCAGAGTCCAGGCGAGAAAAGCTCTGCATTTAACACCAGTTTTGACATATGCATAAAATAAAGTTACATGATACCAGAAGGAATACAAAATATAGGTAAGTGTACATACATGACAGAAAACGCCTTACAATAGTTTACATAAACATCATTTAGAAATACAGCATGTGTATAGCTTGCATAGGTATATGCAGTAATGATTCTGAACATTCATTAGAAAGACAGAGACTTGTATATAGCAAACAGAGATATAGCATTGCGAAAGAGTAATTATTATATGCAATTTCTAGCAATTAAGTAATGAAAAGAGGTGGCAGCTTAGTCATGGAAATATTAGGAAGGGGGGAAGGTGCTTGATAATGAAATATCATATCATATGTTAGTAGTAGAGCAATTAAGTATTGCTACATTTAGGACTCAGAACTAATTAGGAAAATGAGAATGGTTGGGGCTACTTGGACTGTTATGAAGAGTACTTGTTTTGGACAGATAATGAGAGAGTGATGAAACTGTGATGGGGGGAGCAGTGAGACAGTGGTTGATCTAATTACAGAGAAGATGAGACTGAGTCTTGTCACTTAGAGCCTGTGACTGATATAATTTATGCAAGAAAAAGTTACTCCTTCTTGTTTAGTGAGTATCTTTGTCATCTGGTGTAAAAAGGAGGAAGTGGAAAAAACAAGTATTTGGAGAAAAGGTAGCAGGTGTAGCAAAAAAATATATATATATCTATATATATATATATATATATATATATATATATATATATATATATATATATTCTAGTTAAGAGCTGAGCAGTTGTACCTTTACCCACTTTATCCCTAGATTCTCCCCTATACTTTGCCACAGCAGTAGTTCTTTCCCTGCGGAACCTCTTCTGTCTCCAAGGACAGCAGAAACAGTTGTGTCATTGCCTGTGCTATAATGCTGCTTTGTATATCAATGCATGGAGACAACCCACCTGCTCGTATTGCCTTGATTTATAAAAGCATTTTGAGATTCTTTCTCATAATATTCTTAAAATCACTTTATTATGTTTATCTACCCTTTCCATCTCTACTTCACCTTTCCCAAATCAGCACACTGGTCTTGCTTCTTTTTTTGAAGAGCATGTCTAGTTACTCATTAAGAATTTCTGCTTGTTTCCTCACTTCCTCACATTTCTTTGCTTCCTCTATTGATAAGACAGTGCATGCCTTCTTTGCTTCTTCTTCCTTCTATATGTATCTGTTAGACTGTCTTCCCACTAAAGCTTCATTACCAATCTTCTCTACTACAATACCTTTGTAATTTTCATCATTATGTTTGATACATTTTTTTATTTCCTTATTCTCTGTAATTCTCATGATCTCATACTCATAGGTCAGAGGGTTTTTTTTCCACAGTCTCTCAGTGAGTTATATTCATTGCATATCCAACTAACCTTTCTCTTCCATGTTTTGCCTTTCAGCATGACCTGCCCCACTGGACTTTTTATTCTTTCAAAAAGCTTAGCTAGATGGTCATTTTTTTTTCTCTAAGCAGTCTTGATTTTGATTATATGCTGAATTTAACAGATAATTTAATCCAGCAAATTTTGCAATGTACACAACCACACATTTATCAAATCTTTGATAGTTATAAAATACATATTTTTTTCTGAAATTTAAAATAATATATTTTTTCTTATTCTGCAGAATTTGAAGGAAGCGCATTGTACTCTACTGTTATTGATTTAATGCCCTGTAGAATTTAGCAGAATGGTTCTCAGAATTTTAAGAGCATAACTCCACTGTGAAATTGACCTAGGACATTGACAGAGGGATTACTACATCAGTACAGTTATGTAAAACATCTTTTTCCAGCTGAGTAAATAATTTTAATCAATTATTTATGACTATTTGTAATATGGAAAGCTCATTCATGATTAATGTTATTAAAGCAAACAGGGTGCACATCAACATTAAACAAGGATGCTACTCCTAACATTCTGTTAAATGAGATGGCAGGATCTACTATATCTCTATCTATCTATCTATCTATCTATCTATCTATCTATCTATCTATATGTCTATCTGTCTATCTATCTATATGTGTGTATATCAGTTTCCTTTCATGTTTATAACTGTTTTGTCAAACAGATTTTGTCTATTTCTATTTAGTCAAAAATGCTGAGCTTGTCATTTAGTCTGTTAAGAAAAATTCTCCTTTTCCCCACTATTGGCATATACATTTTGAGTTTTGATGAATTAACATAAACAAACTCTTTTGATTTGACTTTTTTATTTTATTTATGTTTTTCACACACACACACACACACACACACACACACACACACACACACGCACACGCGTGTGCGCGCGCACATTATTTGTGTATATCGATCTATCTATATATATTAATTTATAGACAGATAATGTGTGTGCGTGCGTGCGTGCGTGCGTGCGTGTGTGTGTGTGTGTGTGTGTGTGTGTGTGTGTGTGTGTGTGTGTGTGTGTGTGTGTGTGTGTGTGTATGTAGAGCAGGAGATACATATCCTTGTTAAAGAAAAAACAAAATATATCAATAGGTAGATATTACTTTAACAAACACCCACTGAAAACTGAATGGCAGCAACACAGAATCAAAACCACATTTAAATTGAATATACAATGCATGAAATTTAGACATCTGTTTGCAATGAAAATGAAATGTAGTACAACAAAGAGAGAGAGAGGGGTGCTCAAAGGGTGTATATAGAAGTAATCTTAAAGCATGTCTGCATGAACTACTTCTTTGAGTTTTCAGTATATTAAAAGGAACCAGCAACATTCCTAAAGCACATAAAAAGAACTTTCAGTTGCTATAACTATTTCTAAAGAGGTCAAAAGGCCAAATAGCATCTGTTACCTAGAGAGGAAAAAATAAAGCAAATATAAAACACACAGAGAGCTCCAGGGCAGAAGTTCCATGAAACGTGAGGACATAGGAGTAAGGAGGGAGTGAATTTTCATCATTAGTCAAACCCAAAATAACTGCCTATCTGACCACCCAATACACAGTGCACTTCCTGAGTAACGCGTGTGGAAGCAGGCAGACCTAGCAATATGTCAAGCAGAGATGGTTTATTAGGGACATCACAGGATATGTCTTGAGTTAAAAAAATGCTGCAGATAGGAACACATTCATTCTGTTTTTCTAAGTTGGGAGGAATGCAGAAATGAAGCACATCTCTGTGGTCAAGAATGAACCTGGAGATAAAGGATATATGCATGAAACTGAAGAATGGATATACTCACATGATATGGCTGGCTTAGAAAGGAGGAATAACAAATGACTACACTAGTTACAGTCATTTTTTCTATGTACTAAAACAAGCAAATTGGAATTATGTTAGCTGCAGATGTTTTTTTTTTCCACAGAGCTCACAATATTCAACAACTATTCTCTGCTCACTTCAGATCCATTCCAGTACCCCAACATTTTTCTTTTTTAATCTCTGCATAAATGATATACTCAAACACATGCATGCATGCACACATGCACATGCACACACATATATGCACACATACAGAGTCATGCACAGCAGCCCTCTTTAAACTTCTAAACTTGTAAGATAAAGTGCATCACAGCACATCTACTCCAACAGAAATTTTAAGCAAATCGATTTATAATGAAAAAAAAAACTCACCAGCAGACAAACCAAATCAATAAAACCAAGTGTACATATAAAGTAAACCCAATAAAGAATAGAGGTAATGAAACAGCCTTTTTAATTCTGTCTCCCACAAGCTAATATATACTAACACGGTAGGTGTTACAGAATGTACAAGTATAAATATCTCAATACTTCTATATGTCACTCAAGCACACAAAAAAGAACGGACAGAGTAACAAAGAAAGCTAGTGAATAAATATCAAGATCAAACAGTTGTAAAAGACAAAAATAAACAAAATAATCATCTAGTTATCTTACAGCCCAAACCATTATCTGCCTCACTAGCAGACTTAAAATTATTTTTCAAACCATTTTTGGATCTGTTTTTCTGTCAGCCAACTCATCAAGCAGAAGAAGGTGATTGATATATAAACTCTAACAATGACCTGCCAAGATGTCAAGTGACAGGGAGCTAATGAAATAATCATACTTACAGCGAGTACACCCATACAGGGGGATCTGCATTCCTCACATCTCTTGTACCTTATAAATACCAGCTCTGAGATCAAACTATCATTGAGAAAGAGCAATACATTTTATGTTTGGAGAGGTGTGAATGCAACTTATAAATCAGTACTCTCTGAATTTATACAGACAATCACATGACCACCCAATGAGTAAAACTGGTAAACTTAGTCTTCATTGATCAAAGATGGTTTGACTGTTGGACCTTGTATCAAAAGACAAATGTTGCTGTTCATTTAAACACAATTATTAGTATTAGTATTAGTGGTGCATTTTGTGGGGATATTTTTTCCTTTTCTGCTTCACTTTAGTGCGATGGTGGAGTTACATATTATTTGGTGGGCTTTGCCCCACCCCACATGGGGGCACAGGGGTTTGCAACCTGCAAAAAAATGTTAGGTGTTTTTTATGGTCTTTGAGTTATGTTTTTTTTCAGAAGTGGATTTCTAGAAAAGCATAATAAGATTTATGTTAACTCAATCAAGGTAAACCAGTAAAACCTCATTACCTGGTTCTCAACAAGTTGTCCCTTGAAAAAAAAATGACCATGCCACACTGTTTTGCATTCACAGTTCTACACAGTTAAAAAAAAATCACTAAAACACATTTAAAACAGTAGCCTTATAAGCTTATCCCATTACCTAGATATATCAGTAACACATGAATAGACTCTGAAACTAACTAAAACTCTAATTAAAATGAAATATGTGAATACTAGGATAAAATAATTTCAAGGCAGTCCTTGATCCCTTTACAGTGTGCCTCTTTGGACATGTAGTATTCTACAGAGTAAAACCCATAAAAGCAAAAAAAAAACAGAATTTTGTGTTATAGTAAGTTGTTGGTAAATGTCTCCAAATGAGCCTCTTAGTGTATATTAAGGCTAGACCACATGGAGACCAAAAAACATGCACACCCCTTAAGTATTATGAGAAACATTTCTCATACTGAGTCTTAAAAAGTCCATATCTGTCACACATTCAGTGGTAAATAATACTGAATCATATTAAATGAGCAAAATAACTTTTTGAAAAATAAAATAACATATTCTAACCATCCTGTGAATATCCCAAAGTTGTTAGTAAGCAAGAGTTCCACATTTTGCCCATTGCTATGTTACAAGAGGAAGTATTCCACATTTTGGACTATACATGTAACATATGCATGTGTGCACGTACACACACACACACACACACACACACACACACACACACACACACACACACACACACACACACACAATCAAGAGCATAGACACACAGACATATAAGTTGGAGTGTTACTTTCCAACCTGCATGTATAACTTAGCTTTATATTCCAGTCACAGCAAACAGAACACTAAGACAACCTACATAAAGTCATGGTGAAAATACAAGCACAAATAAAACTCCCCTGTTTATCTTAAAATGATCAAGACTTTAATAAAACACAGATTTGATCTGCTAAATTTGGTAAATCTGTATTCAGATACTCAGGCTCTGGGAGACTATAAAACCTGCTTGCCCACTCTTCCTCACGTGTTACTTATGTGCTGACCCTAACCCTAACCCTGACCCTAACCCCAACCCTACATGTTTGTATGCTACACACCCTTTCCTAACCTCTATCACTGTGCATACAGAGTGTACCTACAAGTCCATGGTCATTTTTTTGTTTGTTTGTTTGTTCCACTAACGGGGAATAGAAACTCTTTTCCTTTTTTTCATTTGGCTTAGTGATTTCAGGATACAGAGTTTAGATGAATGATGTATACACCCACATCTAAGCCACTCCCAGGTATGAGAGTTCTGTCATTTGTCCCAGTAAAGAATGAATTCCTGTATGTCCATGAGATGGCTTCTGCAGTGGTGGTCCACCAAGTATGGTCACAATGGCTTTCAAAAATTCCTATACTTTGATTCTGGCTGCAGTAACATATCAATAATCCTGAAATGCTGCCATATGACTGTCTTTTATGGCCAACAACTCCACTGATGTCTTGTAAAACTCATTACAACACCTGCTCTCAGAAGGCTTTGTCAGCTTTACCCTTCTCAAGGATACACATGCCATGTGTGTGTAGGGCCTGTAGTAGCATCTCTGTCTTTGTGGTGAACTTTTTCAACTGTTGTCATTCCTTCAGTCCATGCTAGGACATGTATACACCTGTGGGCTACACATGGAGATCAGTGTCAGTATGCATGACTGTAAATGCCAGCAGACAACTGACTCTGCACTGTCAATGGCATGCTTAAGCTGGCCACCATCCTGCTTGCTGATATAGTGTAGTCATTCGAACACTGTGCCATAAATGTGGCAACTGTGGGTGCATTAGCCATACTTGTCCACTGCACATGTTGAGAGAGAACAGACTGAGCCTGACATACTGGATGCTCACTATTCCCTGTAGTTTATCAGGCTGTCTGTACACATATGACAGAGCTATGACATCTTCACATAAGGAGAGAGCAAGCGTGACCATGTTTTCTGTTCAGGTTGAGCTCCCCAACATGAATGCAGCCTGTCCTGCTTGTTTTCTGTGCCCTGTCCTTTTTGAGCTCCAGCAAAAAAGACTCCAATCTATTCTGTCTGTACCTTCTGCCCTGTCACTTTGAGCTCCTCCAACAGGTATGCAGCCTGTTGTGCCTATCCCCTGCACTTTGTCATTTTAAGCCACCATCAAAATATATTACAACCTGTCGTCCCTGTTCCCTGTGCCTCCCCAGTTTGAAACCCTCCAACATGTCATGCCCTGTGCAGTGTACCCCCAAATTCCACTGCTCTGATATATTGTCAGTAACTTGCATGCACCCTTGTGTTTTTGCTGCAGTCCTTCGGTCCATTACCAGTTTTCTTATCTGCTGTCAGTTTGCATACATGGGAGTGCACTCTAATATCCAGCATATTCAGATTCTCTGCTTTGTTCATAGTAACACATTTTCAGTCATAATGGCAGCTATGTTTACTAATCCTCTAAAATGGAGGTTTTAGCATGGTAATTATGCCACTGATTTGCTTTAGTGTGACTGTTTCTGAATTGCAATTATAATACAATGCATTATCAGCCCTAGTTCACATCACAGGAACCATTCCTGCTTGTTCCTAGGCTGGGAGATCATGTAGATTGTGGAAACTTGTGAAGCCTGACAACAGATCTGTGCAAATCACACTATCATTAATGTGCATTGTGCTAGCCTGGTATTCAGTAAAGTGTATCAAGTGATGTCTGTCACATGTGGCTGTGTGAACTTCATTGCCACTTTTCTCCTGGATTAGGTATAGAGAGTAGGCTTAGCCTTAACAGGCACAGAATCTGGCAGGATTTCCACCTGGCTTAGACCAGAGTGTAAAATCTTTGCACTTTCTGCACATGGACCATCAGGAGATCCTGCAGGGGTCTATAATGCCCTCTTCATGAAGTAAATGACTGGGTGGTAGCTTCCTAGGGCAGTGGGTAATGTCACTGATATCACTCACTCTGGCAAACAGCACAGACACCAGTACAGTGTTTCAAAAAGACACCATAAAGACTTGATCTGCTAGTCGGAAGGAGAGGTTAGACAGAATTGAACCAACATGTTATAGTAAGCATTCTCGTCTTGGATTGACACAGCACAGTAAGCCTAGCACTCAGAGATGTTATCAGGGATATGTAGAGCTCATTACTGTTTGTTTTATGTATTTCAGAGCCTCAAAAGATAGAACAAAATAAGATAGCTTACTGAAGGAAGAAGGACAGGCTTTCTAGAGATCAGGGTACATTTTAAGAAAATGTAACAAACACATAACTATTATGATATATTTGTACTTTTTCTGTTTTTCTCCATGCATTTTATTTTTTCCTACAGGGCAGATATTATGCAGGCAGAGGGAATGTGGAAGCCAGCACACTCTGATCCAGTGACCGCACCTATCACTGGGTCAACAGTAGTCCCCAGATCTGCCTCTACATAAGATGGCAAAGGTCAGACTGTGTAAAGTGACCAGGAGAACACTCTAGTGACCTCAGTTACCACTTCTCAGGAGGGAGAAGGCTCCTTATCTGACAGTGGTACAGACCAAGTCTTCCTGAGTCACCTAATGGACAGTACCTTTGCTAGTGAGGACTGAGGTGGATCTGTGGCTGGATGCCCACACTGCTGGTCTGGAATACTAATTGTATGACTTGCAGTGTGCACAGCCATCCAGCCCCATTCACTGGACCACTAGAAGCAGATCCTGTAGTCAGCCACAGAGGAGACTTACGTGTGGGTGAGTTCTCATCTATTCAAGTTTGCCAGGCCTTTTTCAGCCCTCACTATCTCTCAACATTGTGTCTCCCATTCGTTTGTGGCACACTCCATCCACTATTGTCCAGTCCTCCTCATCATTAGTTGTCTGCCACCATCAGCCTGCATCTCTTCAGAATTCCCCCTGTATGCGTCATCACTTCTCTAGTCAGTCTTTGACTTTTTCCGTATTCATGCTGTCTTCTCTTGCTTCTTTCCGTATATCCTCCTTCCTGCATATACCTTCCTTTTGCTACCACCTTGCTCTACACTTCTTCAAATAAATAAATAAATGAGCACCTCTACCGAGAAAATAAAATATACCCTTCCTCCTCCCAGACCACTCCTCTCTTCCCATTGTCCTGTATGTTACTCTCCTCCCTTCTCATTGTTCTGTATGCTACTCTCCTCCCTTCCCATTGTCCTGTATGTTACTCTCCTCCCTTCCCATTGTTCTGTATGTTACTCTCCTCCCTTCCTATTGTCCTGTATGTTACTCTCCTCCCTTCCCGTTGTCCTGTATGTTACTCTCCTCGCTTCCCATTGTTCTACATGTTACTCTCCTCCCTTCCCGTTGTCCTGTATGTTACTCTCCTCCCTTCCCATTGTCCTGTATGTTACTCTCCTCCTTTCCCATTGTTCTGCATGTTACTCTCCTCCCTTCCTATTGTGCTGTATTTTACTCTCCTCCCTTACCATTATCCTTTATGTTACTCTCCTCCCTCCCTTCCCATTGTTCTGTATGTTACTCTCCTCCCTTCCCATTGTCCTGTATGTTACTCTCCTCCCTTCCCATTGTTCTGTATGTTACTCTCCTCACTTCCCATTGTCCTGTATATTGCTCTGTTTGCACGTCCCCATTTTTGCTGTCCCATCTCCTCTTTGCCTTCCCATTTATATGGTAAACTGAGTTACCACTTTGTTGTAGCACCCTTGTATGGGGTGCACACTGTGCCCATTTAACAGCTATGGGGACCTATAATGTCTATTTGAATGCATATAACATCAACAATGCCATCTACATGCTGATTCCCACAGGTCACTTGTTCTACCATAGCATAGTCAGGCAGTAGCACAGCTGCTGGGTTTATTACTAATATGACCATTCATCATAAAGCAGTTTCTCCTATCATGACAACCTCATGCCATAAAAATCCAAAGATCAACAGCTGGTAGCTGCAGGCAGGTAAATTCTGAGGGAGACAATCTAATTGGTATAACATCAAACAGCAACTATGTCATCACAAGACATAATTAGAGCAGTTGAGAATAATGTTTTTTTATAAGCACTTATAGAATACAAATAAAAACTATTAATTTATGTTAACTGTTTTAGAGGTTTTGAAACCTGATATTAGGTGTGGTACTTTTAACTTGAAAGAAAGAAAATGGAGTACAGCTGAACTTCTCTGCTCATAGCCACCTCCCCATCTGATATGAATGGGTCTTACAGCCCAAAACCTCTATTGAAATTAAGGTCATTAAAACATTAAAGAAATTGTATCTACATTAAGGTCTCTTTTTTTTTAAAGATGCTTACTTGGGAAGTTATTTTAAAGCATTTGAGAAAGTACCTGTGTATGAAAGCTTATATATTTTATCTAAAATGAGCTGCATTCCACGGTTCTTTGAGCCAACATATTTGATGTTTGTTTTCATTGTATATCCCACACCAGCACTCATGGATACCTAATCCCTCTCGCGCTGCATCATTGTGACGTCATTGCACTATTTAGTGTCACACAGTCATATTGTGCTTCTATCTGAATACCCCCCCACCCCCGTGACTACCACCAAACAAAAAAAATCTTTTGCCACTATACTTCCTAAATGATAGTAATAAGAACATTCATGAAATCTCAGAATCTGATAAAACTTCACTTTTTTTACAGGAAATGCTTTATATATTTTCAATGACTGGGACAAAACAAATTTTGAATGAATTTCAGAGAATGATAGTCAGTAAGACTGCTACAGTCTCAGCAGAAATCCAGAATCTCAGAAAATTAGGAGCATATTAAAAGCTATGGAATTCACATAAATATCAGGCAGCAGGTGACATGTCAAGCCCATTGAATTACTGTAGAATGTACTAGAAATGCTGTAATTAAATCAAAAGGTGCTTCAACAAAGTATTAGTTTAAGGGTGTGCACACTTATGCAACCAGCGTATTGTACATTTTTTATTTTTTATCTTTTTTCTCCTAACAGATTCGTTTTTCAAGTGAATTGTAAAGGTTATAGGTCAAATTAAAGGTGGGAAAAATTTTGAAATGATTTATTGTGGTCTTATTTTTTTATATCATAAAAAGCTGGCATTTTAACAGGGGTATGTACACTTTTTATATCCACTGTATAGGCCAGGAACTCCTTTGCATCTATTAGGAAAGGCTGTGTTGGTGGACGTCCACCCTTCTCCAGCTCCTGCTATGCAATGTGGATTGTCTTGCTGTAGACATGGTAGAGCATGTCAGTGACCTTTGAATATATGTTATATTGCAATCTGTTATGGCTATCAGCAATGTTTACCTGTGTAATACTCATCATCAACCCCCCTTTACCATTTTTCTACACGAAGACGGGGTGTCATGTCAACTGTCACCATTTCTCTCTCTATTCAGTGCCACTCACCTGCCTTCTTTAGCACTCATGCCTGACTGTCACAGGTCTTCTCTCATATAATCCAGCCACCTCTTTGCTGGACACCCTTGTTTCCTCTTGCCACCTTCCTGTCTGTCCCAAATCTTCACA